>NC_143483.1:34698762-34768762 GCF_027475165.1 Benincasa hispida
TTAGGACCCAACCCAATTATGCGGGTTATAAATTTCTTCAACCTGAATAACCCTTATTAAATAATGAACCTAACCCAACTCAAATATGAAATATTTGGACTGGGTTGGTTTGGGTTACTCAGTTCATTATTTAACTTTTTGTTTTAAAAAGAAATAACTTGTTAGTATGTAAAATAATTTATTAAATTATTTTCACATATTAAAATAAGATTAGCAAATCTATTATGAAAAACTTATTTCCATAATGTTAAAAAATTATTTTAAATAATTGGTGGATAATAAATAATCTAAAAATGAAATTAAGTAAAATTAAAATAAACATATGTATATATAATTATATTGAAAGTATTTTTGTTTTTTAAATATTAATAATAAGTTTGGGTTAATTTGGGTTGGTTTAGGTTATTTTTTTGTGAACCATAAACCAATCAAACCCATAAAGTTTTCATTTATTTGAATCTAATCAAACCCAAACGAATTTTACTAAACTAAAACTATATGGATCAAATTGAATTGACCAGATTTTCTGCATCATCGAGTTTTTTGAACACTAGTACATGACGTCTAAATAACTGATGTCGAGAGATAAACAATGCCACTAGTATGACTAGGCCGAAGTGGGCTCCGCATTGTTTTAGTTTGTTGCTACGTGTTGCCATATGAGATTTTTCTTTTTTAATTTAAATATTTATATTTTTCATTTAAATATTATTGTAACTCAAGCCTGTTAATATATACTTCAAATAATTTCGTACAAAACCAATATAATTAATTCCATGCCAATATAATTTATATCAAACTACAGGTAAAATCCGAGTGCAAAGAAATTAGGAATGACAAGCAAAGTTTGTTTATAGAATTTTTGTTTATATAAGGTTAATTAAGACAACAAAAGCAACTACGAATAACAAACCATGCTTGAACACATGCATCTAAGATTCATCTCGACAACTTTGCATATACATCGTCCTGCAAATACCTACGAAGAACAAATTCCATCTGTTTCAATACCAACTAAATAATTTAAAATTATAAAACAATTAAATATATTATAAAAATAAGAAGCTCTATATAAATGTAGGAACAAAAAAAATTCACATAACGTTTCAAAATAATTAAGGTTCATTTTGGTTACCATTTTGATTTTTGGTTTTTGAAAATTAGGCCTATATGTCATTCCCATTTCTTACCATGATTTGCATCTTTTTTAAGTACAATGATTGAATTCTTAACAAAATTTCAAAAACAAAAACAAGTTTTTAAAAGCTAGTTATTTTAGCTTTCAAAATCTAGCTTGGTTTTTTTAAACAATTGATAAAAAGTAGATAACAAAGGAAAAAATTTGGAGGTGGAACTATTGTTTATCAGATTAATTTTCAAAAACAAAAACTAAGAAACCAAATCGTTACAAAACTGGACCTAACGTAACATGAAAACTTACGAACGAATGAATTTAACTATCCCCTCACCCCGACCCCAACAAACAAAATAAATATAACAACTTATTTAAGACTTAGAATGTTACACCCTTCCCCAGATTTACACTTCTAATCCAAGAAGAGGTGTGAAGACAACAGTTACCAACTTTCTTATTTCAACAACTGCCCAACATACTTCTGTGAACTTGTGTTCATAGTACCTGTTATACCTCATTAGTAATTTATGACCTAATACATAACCTCAACAACAACTCAAGCATATAGTTTACTATTAATCAAAATATCAACTCCATCACACAAAATAGTTTCAGAAAACCAAACCTACTTATAGCAACAAACTGACAAAAGTTCAACTCGTCATGTACAGACAAAGCTAATGTTTAAACCTGACTTAGTGGACCACCTAAATTTAGGTCTCAATAATGTCTTGAGTAGTGACTTTCTGACAGAATTGTTAGGCTTCAGGATGTCAACCGTTACCTGGGGAAGAAAACATTAAAAAGGGTGAGATTAAAATGACCAATGAGTGACAACACACATTCGTTAACTCTTGATCACATTTTAGGGTTCAAAAATAAGAATTTAAAATGATAATCATAGCATAAAAAACCCTGGACCGAACTCATTAATATTCTCTGTAAAATTCCTCCAGTACCTTGCCTGAACATGCGATAGAGTCATTTTGCTCGATCCTTAGTAACCTTAGTTGAGATAGAGCCATTTTGTTCGATCTCATCAACGTAAATAACATAGATCTTACGTGCATGCAGAGCTGAATAGGATTATGCTTACCTTGCCATACCTTCGGTAGGTAGGATCATCATATAACTGGGTATCTTACCATACCTTCAGTACCAGATGCCTAGGAGTAGGATTTACATAGCAAATATACATGTTAGTATTGTAAAACATCATGTTCATCATCATTCTTAAGGGAGACAATAAATAGCTCATTTTAAATGCTCAGTCATGGTATAAAACTCAAATGGAACGCATAGGGGACCTGTCTCATCTCCTCAACCTCTTGAGGTGCCTTAGGACGTATTTTCTTAGACAATGTAATTCCATGCCTGAAAAGCAGTAGGCCTCTTTTTGAGTTCTGCATTGAGTACTTGAGCAACATCTAGTCAATGAATGATGCCTGAGACAGCGCTAGCACTTTGTTCTTCCGATCCAAGAAGATCTGAATACTAAGAACAAACTGAGCTTCTCCCAAATCTTTCATTTGGAATTGGGTCGCTAGCCAGTTCCTGACTGATGTTAATAAACCTATATCATTTTCAATGAGTAGGATATCGTCTACATACAACACTAAGAAAACTACTGAACTGTTGATGATTTTCTTGTAGACACAAGGCTCATCAAAGTTTTGGTCAAAGCCGTACGATTTGATCGCAGTATCAAACCAAATGTTTCAATATCGGAACGCTTGTTTCAACCTATAAATGGATCGATTCAGTTTACAAAATTTTTCTCTTGACGTTGGGCAATGAATCCCTCGGGCTGCATCATATAAATGGTCTCCTCAAGATTACCATTTAGAAAGGCAGTCTTGACATCCATTTGCCATATCTCATAGTCATAATATGAGGCAATAAACAGAAGAATGCGGATAGACTTCAACATGGCAATAGATGAGAAAGTCTCCTTATAGTCGACTCCCTCCACCTGGGTATAACCTTTTGCCATAAGTCTAGCCTTGAAGGTTTGGATCTTCCCATCAACAACCTATTTCCTTTTGTAGATCCATTTACAACCTATAGACCCCATCAGGTTGATCTACAAGATCCCACACTGAGTTGAAGTACATCGACTCCATCTCGAGATCCATGACTTTGACCCATTCATCCCGATCAACATCCTTCATTACCTTATTATAAGATAACGAATCCTCAACCTCGCCATCGGTTACCATAGTCAGGATTTCAGTGAAAACCATGTAGCGAACAGGTGGGTTCGCAACCCTACCATTATGTCGAGGTTCCCTCAACTCTTGAGGTGGTTCTGACCTATCAAATGAACTTTCACCAACAACTCTTGTTGATGGAGTAGGCTCTTCAATAACTCTTGTTGAATTTTTAGTAGTCTCGTTAGAAAGTTCCACAACACGATCTTACTACGTGGACTGTGCTCCCTCATATGATCCTCTTCCAGGAGGGTAGCGTTCGTTGACACAAACACTCTGTTTTCCTTAGGATCATAAAAGTAACCCCCTCGTTTACCTTTGGGGTAGCCTACAAATAGGCACAACCTCAAACGTGGTTCCAATTTCTTTGAAATAGCCTCAAGCACATGTGCTGGGCAACCCCATATGCGGAAGTGGTGCAAACTAGCTTTACGCCCGTTCCACAACTCCAAAGGTGTTCTGGCAACACTCTTTGAAGGAACACAGTTGAGGATATAAGCTGCAGTCTGCACTGCAAAACCCCAAAACGAGTCTAGTAAGGAAGCGTAACTCATCATTGACCAAACCATATCCAACAAGGTTTTGTTTCTCCTCTCCGAGACACCATTCTGCTGAGGTACCCGACGCTGAGAGTTGGGAAACGATTCCATGTTCTATCATATAGTTTTGGAACTCAAAATCCAAAAACTCTTCACCCCGATCTGATCGAAGTGTTTTAATCCGTTTATCTAATGCATTTTCAATTTCAGACTTGAACTCTCTGAACTTTTCAAAGGATTCAAACTTCCGTTGCATCAAATAAACATACCCATACCGAGAGTAATCATCAGTAAAAGTGATGAAATACTCATAGCCTCCCCTGGCTCACACATTCATTGAACCACACAGGTCTGAATGCACTAACTCTAGAGGCTCTTTGGCTCGATAACGTTTTCCAGTAAAAGGTCTTTTAGTCATCTTGCCTTTAAGGCATGACTTGCACACAGGTAAAGAATTTTCCTTTAACTCGCTTAGAAGTTCATTCTTCACCAACCTCTCAATCCTATTAAGATTAATGTGCCCTAATCGAAGGTGCCAAAGTTGGGCATTTTTCTTAGGAGAAACCTTAAGTCATTTATATTGAGTTACGACAGTTTTAAACATCTCTATGTTGTGGAGGGAATTTGTTGCTAACGACATTAGCACAGAAAAATTGTTTTCCAGTTTTGTTGATCAAATCTCAACACCATCTTTAAGAATAAACATTTTATTCAATTCGAAGTGAAGAGTATATTTACATTATATTAGACACTTTTCCGAAATTGAGTTCCACTTTAATTAGGAACAACATACACATCATTCAAAATGATAAATTTCTTCTGTAAAGTCAACTTGATTCCTCCCACTGCCATAGTTGAGACGACATGCCCGATGCCTACTCGCATCGTCATCTTTCCAGCCTCAAGCTACTGCTAGGATCTAATCCTTTGAAAAGAAGAACAAACATGATTAGTGGCCCCAAAGTCACTAATCCAGGCAGAATCATCATTCTCCACTAAACAGATTTCCAAAACTAGTAAATCATATTTATCTTGTTTTTCCTTGGCCTTAGCCTTCTTTTTCTCCTTCAACCAACGAGGGCAATTCTACTTCCAGTGTCCATCCTGGTTGCAATGGAAACACTTTCCTTTGTCAATCGACACTGGTCACCTACCCCGCTGTGTGACAGGCTGTGGGTTAGCAGGTGCCTTCCCCTTCCCCTTACCACCCTTCTTATTCTTCCACTTAGAAGTGTTAGAAGTAGAAGGTGCATACTTAGTCCCTGAGGTCGAACCCTAATGGAACTTCTTTGAAAATGAGGCAACATTTGCCTCACGACTCTTCTTTTCCTTACTTTTCAGGAAGGATTGGAATGTCTGCAACTCGTTGAGGAGAGTTATAAGAGTATAGTCTACTTTGTTCAACACAACATTGCTTACAAAGTGTAGGAAGCTATCTGGAAACGAGTACAGAATGATGCTAACCTAGCTACCCTCATCGATGCGTGACCCATTAATCTTCGCCACATTGAAGTGGACCATCATGTTTAGAACATGTTCATGAACAGATGTAACCTCCTCCATTTTGGAGTTGAAGATGCATTTGAGAGCTTCGTGTTTGAGCTATCGAGACAGTTGTCCAAACATTCCTCATAGGGCTCCATGATCTCACGCGCTGAGACCATAGGCTCATGCTTCTTGGCCAAAATGTCATTAAGACTGACCAAGATGTAAGCTTGGGCTTTCTCGTTCGCCCGTGTCCATCGCTCATAAGCCTCCCAAACATTTTGAGTGGCATTCTGTGTTGGAATATGAGGACAGTCCTCTGAAAGGACGAACCTTAAATCATCGATGATCAATATTGTAGTTATCGTGTGTAGAATAATTCTCGCCAGTCAACTTATCAACACTTAATAGAGCTAATGTGGCTGTAACCATTTCTACGTTGCTGAAAACAGAACAAACTTAATGAGTCTATGCAGTACCATTTTTTAACACCAATTTTAGTTTTAGCAAAATAGTTTCCATGTACCCTAAGTGAAGAGACATCTATTTCGTAATGATGCCCCAGCGAGACAGGACAAAAGTCACCAGTGGGGTGATCAAATGCCCATTCATTGGAATAAGACATTCTCAACCATTAAGTAGAAATAACTCTTGTAACTGACATTAACAGTCACCATATTTCGGCCAGAACTATTAACCTTTAATAATTCTGCATAAGTGTAACCTCTCATTTTCGGCTCTAGAGTCCATGCACCCACCATAGGGAAAAAGTAGAATAGAACAAGAGACTAAAGTGACCTTATCTTATACAGGAGATCAGATAAAGAGTCGTGCAAAACTGCCATTCTATAGGGGGACACTTCCAGGGTGCTTCAAGGTGATCCACAGAAACATTATCCAACCTAATGAGAGAGACCGTGGGATATGTTTGTCACACGTTCCGCTCCTACGTACTATGAACATTCTCTCCATTCACCTTGGTATTGACCTACCCAAACACCATCCTTTAGGGGGACACTTCTAGAGTGCCTCGAGGCCGAGGATAGATCTCACGGTGTGAACATAAATGGAGAAACGTGAAGAGGTTTAAATAAAGTATCATATACCCCAAGTACCTCCCACTGAATGTTCTACCTAGGGGTTCATTAACTTAGACCATCCGACTATTGATTTTATTTAAGTGTGTTTAATTTACTAAAAAAAAACTCTTGTCTTTGAAATTAAATAAGTTCAAGTTAAGTCCCATAAAACTCTTTAACGGACTATCCTCAAATTTGCATGCATGCATCAAATCTATCTAATTCACATTTCCAAGTAGGTTATCAAGTAGGGGTGTTACGTTTTTGTCAGCTTAAGTACCCCAGCATAGACAGAACCCGCCTTAGACAAATGGTCCCTTATAGATAGATTTGCTACATACTTAATCTTTTATTAGTCAATTTAATCCTATTAAACTGATTAAAAGATTAAATCATAGGTTTCTAATCTCATTAGAACCGTGATCTTAGGTCTATCGCCACAAAATTTTAAAACTCTTTTAAAACATGATTCAAACCTAAGTTTGCATGCATGTCTTTCTTATTGATTTTAGTTCTAATTTTCTTTATAACACTTATAAAAGAAACAACCAAAACCATTCCCATTGCTAAGCAAAACTAGGTATTTATAACTCTTATAAATTTAACCTATGTGTCATGCTTCATGCAATGTCCATTCATTACTATATATAACTCTTATATACTGAAGCATGAACTAAGCATACATGCTTCCATACACCCTTATACTATAACACTCACAATATAGAGATGATGCATGACTAATGCATAACCTATGGTGAGGTTTCATCTATATGGCATATCATATGACATATAACAAAACATACATCTTATGTACATTCAGCAATTTAAATTCTATCTATTACATAAAACCATCGAGCAAACCGGTTCACAAGTGAATCGAGTCTTGAACCGCCCGGGCGAAGTCTTCCTTGATCGTATAGTAAATTGGGTGAATAACCACGATTGTTTAGCTATGATCAAGTACCATTTACAATGTGATGAAGCATGAGTCCACTCAATCGTTTAGCGCACTAAATTTAAACAACACAAGTCTAAACGGCTGTATAGATTACAATGATGCTGTGAAGCATGATCGTCTAGACGATCGAACAACAAGCGATAAGTAACTTTTACCCCTCGATCATGTAGTTAGTGACTAAGCGATGAAGCTTGCTGAGCTACACAATCGTTTAGTGCACGCGCATTCACCTTACAGCCGAGTATCCCATACTCTATGATCGTTTACCCCCATCGTTTACACGATTTGACCAACGCTAGGTCTTCTTCTTCCTCAAAGTAATGCGCAACTCCTTGCGTTGAAGCTTCATCACGAGTTACTCACACTAACTCAAACACTTTGAATTAAAGACTTGATAGCAAGTTAAAATGGCCAAAAACACAGGGCCCTTATAATTAACTTTGTATGTAAAAGAATTAAAAAACCAGAGGCAATCATCTAGAAACTCCATTAATCCACATCCACAAACATTTTAACACTTAAACAGAATGTAGGCATGCTTTCACCCACCAAGAATGTAAATGCAATTCTATACAACAATGTATTTGGAATATCAGAACCTGACTCTGGTACCAATTGTAGGAACTCTTATCAAAGAGAACCCATGAGCGAAAGCACAATCGATCCAAAGTTATTGTGACAGAATTACAAGCATTCACAAACATACAAACCAATTATGCATCTATTAACAAATTACGACATGCTTTACTAACTAATTATAAAATGGGACGTGAGACATACCTTCGAAGAACTTTTCTTCTACAACTCTCTCGTTCTCGTGAAGAACTTGGACAACACAATCTTGCTCTCGCCCAGATCGTCTACCCAATCATCCAGTGGTCACGAACAAACTTCTCCACGAACAAGTAACCTCTCAGACACCACCACTCAGTAACCTTGGTATTCTCGGAGTGAGAATCCAAGAGGTGTGGGCTTTGTTATGAATTTGGTAGTGAGAGAAGGATATTATCTATTGTATATACTTTGTGCTTAATTGTTTAGTATAACTTAGTAGGTATACGATCGTTTAGAAAAATAGGTTTGATCGTTTATACGATCGTTTAGTGAATCTCGCTTATCACGCAATCGTTTAGTAAAAAGCTACATGATCATTTAGAGAATGGCGCACGTACACGATCGTTTAGACAAACACTTAAAGACTGTCGTATAGTCTCTCGTGAGCTAAACGATTAGTAGTGTACTTAATAAAGCGAATTCCTTACAAAAATGAAAACCTTTTTCATTTAATCCTTCAGTTATAAAAACTGAATATAACCTCCCATTTCACGCACGGTTAAAGGAGAAACTACCAACAATTATCATATAACTGTTTTAATTATAAATAAATATAATAACTAACTTATCATATTATATTTATAACCTATAGTTTTAATATCACATCATATGTAACATTTAAACCATAGTACTTTTCTCCTTTACTTGATATAAATCATATTTATATCAAATTCCTCTAATTAGTGTATCTCATACATCATATCAATTATATCATATATAACTAAACCATTTTAATCATATCATATATAATCAAACACTCTTTTGTCAATTTGAACACTTCAAACTGATCCAACAACTGATTCTCAAGTGAATCCATTAAGCTACCAATGAGACCTTATGAACCTGTAGCTTGAAGCTCCAACGGTACGTGAATAGCTGACTAAACTCTTTAATCACGAGATCCACCGTCCGTTAATTGCCGAACACTCCATTAAAGACCGAAAACTGCACTCTTCTCACCACAGATATATTTCTGTGTCTATCGGATATAACTAGTCAATAGTACAATAACCCTTCACAGATGCTCGTAAGTATAGCTAGACCAATTTATCATTTTGCCCCTGTAATTACATCTAACTCCTTAAGTACCACTGATCCCTTTAATGAACAATACATCATAGTCCTACTATGAGTGAACACCTCTTAGGCCATGAGAAGGTATGTGGCGCCACATCATTCAAGCCCCAGAATTAGCCCTTAAAGGAGCAATCTATCTATTTACCCCTGTATCGGGGAATGAGTGAATTCCATCTTGTGTAGCTGAGTTCCTAGCTCCCCAATCAAACGAAGTCTCAAAGTGGTAAGTTTAAGTAAGCCACTCGATCAAAATCAGGTAGGAGTTCCTAACCACTCTCGCTCATTCTGAAGTCTCTATCATGAATCATTATATAAGGATCATGGTCCAGTCTTATACAAACAGGATACCCCTGCTCGCATGGAATGATTCAGACCATCTGTAGCACGTCTTGTAACTATCAAGATTAAGGTCATGTTACCTATGGTCATTCTAGTGAAATGAAGTCTCTATCATGAACGTCATTATATAACGAGACTAAACACTTCATGGTCCAGTCTTATACAAACTCCTTTGTATAGGATACCCCTGCTCGCATGTCTCCACATGAATGATCAGGATCAGACCATCTGTAGCACGTCACAACACTTGTAACTATCTACAATGCGAGCCGTATCCATAGTGTCACCAAGATAAGGTTTTCTTCTTGTATCCATATACTACAGACCATTTTGGTTATCACTTAAGGCATAATCCACCTATATGTCTCCACATACATGCTTAAGTTACAACGACAACTAGGGATCTTAGTTTATTGGTTTTATGATAAATGCAAACAAAATATCTCATATTTCATAGACAATAGTGAAGAAAATATCATATATATTACATCACAAATGTTTGTTTATACAAGTGTTTACAAACTACAAGACCCACAAGAGTTTAGGGCATCAACCCCAACAGTTCATTCATATCCCTCTCCTGAACTTGGGATGTCATGTAGAAACTATACCATCTACAAGTCAATAAATCAAAACTAATCTCAAACTCAACATCAAACTTAATTATCTCCTCACCCATTTTAAACTCAATATGAAAATCAATTAACTTGACATCAAAACTCTACTATTCTCTCACTCACTCCCTACAAACAAATTGTTGAGGACCCTATATTGAAAAAATCAAGGAACCTCAGACTCTTAATAAGATAGATAAACTACTCCACTCATAACTAATTGGTTTTTAGATGGAACTACATACTATCAAATATGGTATCAGAGTCCATAAAGCCCAAACGGATATTCAATCAAATAAAAAAAAAAAAAGAAATTGTGATCCGATCAAGAATGGTGAACTTAAAAACGATACCATCTTGAGGGATCATGTTGAGGATCTCATATTAGAAAAATCAAGGGACTTCACACTCTAAAATAAGATAGATGAGCTACTTTCACATGACCAATTAATTTTTAGATGGAACCCGATATTATCAAATACAAATGAATATAACAATTTTACTAAATAGTTAAACTTAGAAATTACCCCCACAATTTCAAACTGAACATCAAACTTAACCATCACCCATGCCAATCATCTCAAAACAAATTTCGCGTTAGGAGAAACAATTTTTCTTTTAAATTTCACATTTACAACATCATTTTCACGTAAATTGACATGATAGATGTTATGTAAAAAATTGATATGTAAATATTTAAAAAATATATATTTTTAGATGAAATAAATGGTAAACAACGATCTTAGTCTTCTATAAATGATTTTTTTTTTTAAAAAAAAAAATTACTTTTTATGTGCTTCATGCTTATGGTGGAGATGACAAGAAATGTACTGAGGTATGGTCAGTAATGGCAGAAGTTTGTGGAAAATGCATTCCTTGAAAGTTCCTCTGAAATATACATCACTTTCCGTAGACAAACTTAGGTCAACGAGTTAGCGTTATATGTATTTATATGGTTATTTGTCCAATATTTCTTCACTACAATTTCATAGAAATTTCCCATACTACGTTAGTTGAGTGAAAGGTGATAGATCATTATGGCATCCTTTAATAATATTTTTTATTTTTCATTTTTTTCGTTTCTTATTTTTACGAACACGAAATAAGAATATGTTTGGTAAAGATTTTTTTCCTATTATTTCTTTTTTTATAGTTTAAAAATAGAATTTAATTATATAAAAAGATAAAATATGCATTAGAACATATTGAAAACAATTATCAAAAGTTTACACAATCTAATATAGATAAGTCTCGATGAAATATTGATAACAATAAAATTGTCTGCTTATGTAAATGTTAGCCAAATTTGATCTGCAATGTCATTTTTTACTTGAGTTGTTTGCCTTAATGACGTCAACTAAGTCCAAATTCAATTATGTTATAATTAAATCTATAAATTTTGTGGTCGTACTAATTAAAAGTGAGACTAAATACATGCTTTATTGAGTAAAATTTTATATTGCATTTTTTAAAGAAGATGTTGCAAATTTCTTACTTGTTTCAAAGGTACTAAAAGTTAAATAATATATAAATATATCGCATAATCTTAAATCATTGATTGCCAAAAGCTTAAGGTTGTGGGTGAAAGTAATTTTATTATATCATCTAACATTTCCCTCATTTGTGTTGGGAAGGAAGCAAAAATGCAGGACTTGAACACATGATCACTTGCTTTGATACCAATTTAAATTATCAATTGACTAACTTAAGCTCATAGGTGAAGATAAATTTAATTATATCAACTAACAGAAGATTTAAAATTCAAAATTAAAATAACATAATAATATACATATTAGAAAATTAAGAAATAAAATAATTCAAGTATTAAAAAATAATATAAATATAGATGGATTGTTTTCGAATATAGGACAATAAACCAAAATATTTATAAATCTAGCAAAATTTAACTGTTTATCTACAATAAACCACGATAAACCGTGATAGATAATTATTTATGTTTATCTGTGTCATGATAATCACAGATAGTAGTCTATCGCAGTTTATCACAAGTAAATTGAAATATTTTACTATTATTTATGAATATTTTCAGTAATTTTATCATTTAAAATAATTTTCTAACTACTGGAAAAAAAGTTTCAAATTCAAACTAAAAATAATAAATAATATACCTATCAAAAGTAAAACATCAAATAAAAAGTACATTTTGGGATTTGAATACAAGATCAAGTGGCCGCTCAACCACTAAACCAACGAATAAAAGATCAGAGTGTAATTTTTATTTAAAACTGCAAACAACCAATTACAAAACAAATCAAATTTGACCAATTTTTTTCCAATTAATAAAATTTGGAAACAAGAAACTACAATAATTTTAAACAAGTCTGTTTTTTTTTTTTTTAATTGAAAAATGATACCCAGAACAAAAAAAGTGAGAATGTTATCAAACAACCTCTATAGTTTTTGCTCTCTCATTTTATGAAAACTGTTTATAATGTTTGTAAAACTTGAATGGTTTCGGCCTAGTTTGATATATATATATATATATATATTAATCTATATTTGTTTCCTCCAAATTTTCAATAATGATATTTTCTTTTATCAAAGAAACATTTAATATCTAATCAAAACTTCTAAAATAATAAAAAAGGTCATGAAAGCTATAATATATATATATTTTAGATTTTAAATTTTCGTTTGGTTTTAAAAAATATTAATGAAAGTAGATAACAAAGTATAGAAACTTGTGACTCAAAATAATGTTTACAATCTTAATTTTAAAAAATCAAAAACTAAAATCTAAAATTTCGTTTGATAATTAATTGACTTTAGGTTTTTAATTTTTGAAAATTATGCCAATAAATACCCTTTCCACTTCTAAATTTCTTGCCTTGTTATCTACTTTACCTATATTTTTAAAAACCTAGCTATTTTTAGAATTTGGTTAATAATTCAACTATTTTACCTAAAAAAGATGCAAACTATTATAAGAAATTGAATGGAGATGAATTTAATTTTCAAAGACAAAAAATTAAAAACCAAATGGTTACTAAATTGGGTCTAAATGGTTATGAGACGGACTAAACATTCTTGTTGCTCATATTATGTTTAAATAAAAAAGACAATATATTTTGTAACTAAAATTGAGTTTTATGTCTATTTCGGATTTTTAAGTTTCAAAATGGACAATGATAGCATCGAAAATGAGCTATCTCACTATGCTTAATTCAAGGTCGTTTCATAGTTTCATGTGTTTATTTAGTGCTCACTCTGCTTAATTCAAGGTTATTCCTTAGTTTCATGTGTTTATTTAGTGATTTTATAGGTATGGGGCATCAAAGAGGCAAAAATGGGCATTAAGGTCAAAATGGTGCTAAAACGAGCCAAAACGGAGCTCAAATGCATCAACCGAGCAAGAAGAGGCCAAATTACCAAAATACCCCTAAGGGTAGGATGTCGCATAGTGCAACAACGTTGTGTTTAGCACCTAACACAGAAAGTAGCGAAAGGAAAAGCACCACGACGTTGACGCTCCGAAGTTTGACAAACACATTGCTGCGCATAAGACGATAGAGCGTCGCAACGCCTCGCAACGCCTCGCAATGCTATGACACGACGTTTGGTAAAGGGTTAGAGCACAGCAGCGTTGCCGTGATTTGTACAAATATTTCTTTAGTTTTAGGGTTTCAGGGAGAGCATTTTGGGAGCAATTTTCAGAGCACTAGACTCGGTTTTGGCCATTCTTGGCTACAACCCATGAGATTTCTTTCATTCTTGAGTTATAATCAATATTTTGTAGGAATCAAATTTCGATCGTTATTGTGCTGTAGAAAATTCATTGCCTTGAAAATAAAATTAGGCGCGACCTCGATGTTAAATCGCATATGCCAGTTACTCCACAAGGTTAACACAACTTCCAAGCTCAAGCGTGCACTCGCTAGAGAAAGGAATGAAATCGTTGGAAATTATGCTTAGACCACGTAGAGAAATAGAGAAGAATGGGGATTTATTTTGTCATGTCATGTTTTTTTTCAAATAACTGAGAACTATTTAAAGGAAATGTAAGATTGGTTCTAAAACAAAAAGAGTTTTCAAAATAATTTTAAAAATGATTTTAGAATTAATTGAAATTAATAATTGGAATTAATCATAAAATTAATTCTTGGAATTAATTTCAAGCGGTAATAAAACTCTTTTTTCCATTTTCTTTTCTTTTGCTATGTTAGTTGTTCCTAACATATTTTGGCATTGGAGTTCATGTGATGAATGACTAAATACCCAAACCTCAATTTTGAGGTTTGTTTGACAATTTTCCATGATTTAATGAGATTTTCATGTATGTTCTAAATTTTCTGACTTATTCTTGTTTTCCTTTCCTTGATTTAATTCATATGCAATTTATTTTCAATTAATGTGACAGATTAGTTGTCTTATACATAGGTTGTGTATGCATGCTATGTATGTTGGAGGTTCATAACAAAAACACGCTTAATTTGAGTAGCAAATAGGTCTTAGCTATAGTTATGGTTAGACTTCTAGCGTTTCTAGGCTCACCAGTAAAGAAAATTAACAAAACCTAAGGAATGGAAATATGTTAAGTTAGATTTGACCAATTTAATCTTATGTCCTAATCAATCCATGGGCTTAATATGATTAGCTAGTAAATAGGCTTATGTGACAATATATAGTTAATTTAGGAATCGACATCTGCGTTGGTTTTCTAAAGGAAGTCTATCTGGCATTTTTAGACAGTTGATTAGGCTTGATCATCAGTTAATCCATGAACTTTGCATGATAAATTGATAAATTAATCCAGAGATATAGCCCAATGATCTCTTAATCGATAGAGGTAATCTCGTGTATCACTTTCTCTCTCTCCATCTATTTTACTTCCCCGCACTTTAATTTCTAGTAATTTAGTTTTCCGGTCAAATCAAACTCAAAACCTCCACTTTTTACTGCTTTTTAAAGATTAATTTAGCTTAGAGAGATTTTATCTTAGGTTCCTTATGGTTCAATCCTATTTTACTATTAAGACTATTGGTTAGTTGAAGTTTCAAAACGGTATTCAATAAATTCTATTTGATAGATGTAAGAGACGACTCGACACCTTTTTTTGTTGGTCCATCAGATGACACTTTAATGATTGAATTTAGATTATTAATAATCCATGAGCTGATTTGGCCTCTTGTTGGCTACAAAAAAATGATGTGATGTTTAAACTGTGGATTGTAATTCGCACGATTTAATAAAATATATCAATTTAATAATAGTTTCTAGTGATTTACTTCCTCTCTCCTTTCCTTTTTACCTTCCCCTTCCTCTCTCCTTTCTCCCGTCATTGATGTTTTTCGCTAACACTGGCATCACCAATTGGTCTCTCCTCCTACCTAATATAGGAGTTTAGCAAAATATTAGAAAAATAGTTGTCTCACATTTGAAAGATTGAAGGAAGTGATGGTTTCAAAAGCATGATAAAAAAACATATACATGTGAGTGGGAATGTTCTATACAAAAGAGTTTGTATAAGACCGGACCACGAAATGACTAGTCTCATTATATAACGCTGTTCATAATAGTGACTTACATTTCACTAGGATGACCATAGGTGACATGACTTAAATCTGGAGGGAGTTGTGAACTCTTGTATATGGAGGCAGACCTTTGATTGGTATGGGTGAGAGTGGCCTGATCGTCGACTCAACAAGCCTATCATTTTGGGGATTCGTCTTATTGGGGAGCTGGAACATAGCTACAAGACGGAATTCAGCCCTTAAGGAAGCAATTTATTTGCTTTCCCCCACATTGGGAAACAAGGAGTGAATTTCTTTTTGTGTAGCTGTGTTCCCAACTCCCCAATCAGACAAATCTCCGAAATGGTAGGCTTATTGAGTCGATGATTTGGCCACTCTCACCCATACAAATCAAAGGAACACATTCATAGGTAAGAGTTCACAACTCACTCGGGATTCAAGTCATGTCACCTATGATCATCCTGGTGAAATGTAAGTCTCTGTTATAAACTGTGTTATGTAATGAGACTAGTCATTTCATAGTCCGATATTAACAAACTCCTTTTGTATAGAATACCGCTGTTCACATGTCTCCATATGAATGATTAGGATCAAATCATTTGCAGGACTTTACAACAATTGTAACATCTACAAATCAGGCCATATTCGTAGTGTCACAAGGATAAAGTATCCAACTTTATCAATTTACTACAAACCATTTAGGTTATCACTTAAACATGATTCACTTGTATGTCTCCGCATACATGTTTAAGCTATAGAAAATAACCTTGGATGTTAGTTTATTGGTTTGTGGGTTTAATGCTACTAAATGTCAAATAAAACATCTCATATTTTATTAAATAAATAAAATGTTTGTACAATACAATTATAAACTACAGGTCCCAACAAGATATATGGCATCAACCTCAACACTTGTGTCCTCAGTTTTATTGCCTTCTTTTAATTTTTTTATATTTTCCTACTTATTCTTGCGGTAGAAGTGGGAGGTTTTTCCCAAAAGTGATATCAAAGCATTAGGTTGGTATCAAAGCATCATGTTCGTAGTTTTTTTAGAATTATAAGTATGCTTTGTGGTTGCAATATTGTCTGAACTTCCACATAAAAAAAAAAAAAATCTTGAAATAGGCCACAATATTTGTTATTAGTGTGGATTGTTCACTATTTGTTAATTTACTAAGAGTAAAGTAGATGATCGAACTTTATGAGTCTAGTAAAGTTTTATGTGGAGAAAGTTGATGGAAGGATCAATTTCAACTTGTGAAAAGTGTAGATTAAGGATGTGATGGTACAATATGCATGTGTTACATAAGTGTAGGTCAAACGATGATGGTGGTCGAGGAGAGTCTAATTATGGTTTCAGGAGAGTTTAGCGGCGATTCCAATAAAGGTTCAAAGAAGAAAATCTTCGAGCATAAGAAAGATTGCTGGGAATTCGAACGGTCTTGGCACATGAAAAACAGAGCACATTCGTCAAAGGACACTAGATTGAATGATGATGGTTTCTTTCTTATTAAGGAAGATGTTGACTTCCTCTAAAGAAGATGAAATTCATCAAGGTGGCATGCCCAACTTTACCATGCTAGAGGATATGATGTTAGTGGTTCCAAAAGTTTGTAGACAGGCATTGGCTTGGCAGTTATGCAAAGATGTGTGGTAGAAGTTGCATTGTTAATAGTTGAACTTCCAGTGAGCCAAGTAGGTGGAGATCGTGCCATAAATTTTAGCAAGGTTTATCGGCATACGGCGAAAAAGGAAAATCATAAAAGGGTTATATTCCAAGTCGTTTACTCTTTATGGTGGAGTGTCCAATAGTTCTATGAATTGAGAATTATGACATTTACTTCTAGACAATGAAGGTTTAATAGTTCTCCGAAAAAAGTGATATTCTAACTACGAAATATAACTTTATTTTTCATTAACCAAAAACTTAAAACTAAGGTCCCGTTTGGTAACCATTTCATCTTTTGTGTTTGGTTTTTGGAAATTAAGCCTCAATTCTTACAATGATTTGCATCTTTATCATGTAAATGGATGAATTCTAAGCCAAATTCCAAAAACAAAAATAAATTTGGATATTTGTAATACATAGTATAATAAAAGAAAAAATCTAAAAATATATTACATCTTTAAAATATTTGCAAATATGGATGAATTGACTAGTTAATCTTTAAACTTTTTTTTTAATTTTCAATTTCGCCCTCGTTTGTCTTATCTTGTTGTACACCTTTTTTTTAGTCTTTTTATTTTCTTTTTCTTCTTTGATTTTTGCTTTCCCCTCCCCCCTCATTTTTTCATTTTATTTTCTTTCTCAGTTTTTGCTTCTTCCTCATTTTTTTATTTTATTCTTTCCTTTATCCGATTTTTGCTTCTTTTCTTTATTTTTTATTTTCTTCATTTTCCTTTTTCCATTTCTTTTTCTTTCCTTTACTTTTTATTTTCTTTCATTTCTTTCTTTTTTCCTTTTTTCTTTTCTTTTCTTTTTTTTCTTTGGTTTTTGCTTATTCCTTTTTTTATTTTTATTTTCTTTCTTTAGTTCTTGTTTATTCCTTTTTTTATTTTTATTTTCTTTCTTCAGTTCTTGCTCATTCCTTTTTTTTATTTTTGTTTTCTTCTCTTTCTCCGATTTTTGCTTCTTCCCTTATCTTTTTTTTATTATTTTATTTTCTTTTCTTTCTCTGATTATTTGCTTCGTCCATTTCTTTTTCATTTTTTAGTTTTTCTTTCATTTGTCCAGTTTTTTGCTTCATTTTTTTCTATTTAATTTCTTTCTTTTTTTTTCAGTTTCCGCTTCTTCTCTTTCTCTTATTTTTAAATTTCTGAATTTTTTCTTCTTCCCCTTTTTTTCACAAGTATTATGAGGCTGAGTTCCGTACGTAGGACTTGAAAGTACTCAATTCATAAGTGACTTAACACCAACAAGTCAATCATCAAGTTTGATTATTATAACAAATAATAAATATAAATAACAAATGAAAGTCTATCAGTGATAGCCATTAATATTTTCTATCATTGATATCTTAATCTTTGATTATATTTTCGTAGTTAATAGCCACTTATAGAAATCTATCATTGATAGTCAACTTAGTGAATTTAATTAATAAAGTTGAATCTCGAACTAAAATGTAAGTGGAATGCCTAGAAGTTATCACTAATAGCATGTTTATCAGTGGTAGAAGCTATCATTGAAAAGAAAAGAGACTTATAAATGTTTGGGAAGGACAAGAAATGGGCAAAAAGGTGTTCAGTGACTATGATTGATAGAAGCTACTACTGATAGCATGTTACTAGTGATAAAAGCTAATACTAATAACATGTAATCGATGATAGAAGCTACTCGATAGCACGTTATCGGTGATAGAGAACTATCCCTGATAACATGATATCAATGAGATCATTGATAGCATCTTATTAGTGAAGTTATCAGTGTAAGAAGCTATCACTGATAACCACAATATGAGTGATGTTAGTGATATCGGTGATAAAACTTAAGTGATATCTATATATTGAGTTTCTTTCAAAGGTGATAACCAGTTATAGAAATCTATCATTAATAACCTTAAGTGTTAATATTTCAAGGTTGATTCTAATTGATGAAAGTCTATTAGTGATAACGACTGATAGCTGCTATCAGTGATAGCCATGATAAAAGATTATTAGTGATAACTACTATGGTAATCAAAGTTGTTGGTCTTCTTTCAATGTTGATGACTATTTATAAATCTATCATTGATAGGTACTGATAGCCTTAAGTAGTAATATTTCAATGTTGATTCCAATTGATGAAAGTGAATCAATGATAGCTAATAATAATTGATAGAAAATTAAAAGTTAATATTTCAAGATTGTATTAATTTTTCTAAAATTGAAAGCTATCGTTGATAGCTTCTATTAATTGCTGCTATCGTTGATAGCTTCTATCAATTGCTAGCTACTATCGTTGATAGCTTCTATCAATTGCTAGTTGCTATCATTGATAGCTTCTATCAATTGCTATCGATGATAGTTGTTATCAAAGATAACTTTCAATTTTAGAAAAATTAATATAATCTTGAAATATTAACTTTTGATAACTTTTAATTTGAGAAAACCGGGAAGAAGCGAAAAAAATGGTGGCTAGGCATGAGTTTTTTAGTCTTTTATCATTTTTTGATCTATATATGCAATTATTTTATCCTTGTACTACATATTCTATTATTTTGGGCTTAAATTCTATTTATACAACTAGCCCAATAAATTTTTAAATGCTACTTTTTTTAGTTTTCAAATTTTGGCTTGGTCTTTTAAACCATTGGAAAAAGTAGATAACTAAGAAAGAAAGTTGAAGATGGAAGTAATGTCTATAGACTTATCCTTCAAAAATCAAAACTAAATACCAAATGATTACCAAACGAGGTTTAAATAATTAAAACTTTTTTGTTCCTCATTCTCAATATAAAGTTTGATATATTTTTTGGCTTTTGAAATTTTAAAAGGAGCGACCCTTTAGTTATTGAAGTTTAGAAAAGATAGTTATAAATGGTCCATGAACTCATTCGGCCAATTATTGATAACCAAAAAAATGATGCGACGATTAAATTGTTGGTCGTACTTCACACAATTTAGTAAAAATATATCAATTTAATACATTTTAGTGATTGTATTTCCTCTTTCCTTTTCTTTTTACATTATATTTCTCTCTCCTTCCTTCCACCATTGACGTTTTTCACTAATACTAACATCATCAATTGGTCCATCCAACTACATAAGGACCTTATTCAAGAGCATTGTCAAAAAGGCTACTTTCCTATATTTCTTTGTCGAACTAAGGAGATCTTTCATGGAGGAAGAATCAACTTTAGCTATCATCAACAACTTAACCACCACATCATTTTTACATTAATCTACCAATAGTCGAATGATTTGTGACACACAATACTTAAGAATTATTTTTCAAATTAAATAGACATCAAACTCAAAGCTATGGTATTATACTTTCATCTCAAAAAAGACCATAAAAATTTAATTTTAAATATATCATTATTACTTTAAAAATTTAAAAGAAAAAATAGAAAAGAATACCATCGAACCGACTTCGAAATTTCCTAGAAATTTCCAACTTCGCATTCTATAATTCATAGGTACCTTTGCCCGTGCAAATTGATCACTTTTTGTCCATCTTACATCACAATAATATTCTATATAATAGTGTTTGGTTTTGTTTAGGTTCACCTTTAATTAAAGAATAATAATGTATCCACTAATCTTAATTTCCTTCTAAACATTACAATATTATTTTCTCAATTAAAATATACTCAAAAGGATAGGATGAAAGAAACGCTAGTTAACAAGTACTATGAGTATAATTCAACTGATATAAATTATGTACTATTGATCAAAATGTTAGAAATTCAAATTTTCTATTTCACGTATTATTGAACTAAAAAAAATGAATCTATCGATAATATATAGGGTAATTATTTTAAATGATAGAATTGTTGCAAATATTTTCAAATATAGCAAAACGTCATTGTCTATCAATGATAAACTATGATAGATAGTGATAGACATCTACCACTGACATTAATAGATGTGTATCAGTCTCTACCAGTGTTAATCACTGATAGACACTAACATTTTGCTGTATTTTTAAATAAGTTGATTCATTTTCTTATATTTGAAAACAAACCCTAATATATATCGTTGAAATTATATATCTTAGAGATGATAAAAAATATTTTCCTTTTCCATATTATCATTTCTGTTAAGGAATATTTTGGATTAAGTTCGCAAGTGTAAGAATTGATAATAGAAAAATCTTAACTAGCTCGATTATTTGGTGATATGAATTATTTAGGTATCATTTAGTAATTATTCAGTTTTTGGTTTTTTAAAATTATGCCTATATGCCTCTATGTTTCTTTGCTTTTTATTTACTTTTTACTAATGTTTTGAAAAATTAAGTGTAGTTTTAAAAATTAAAAAAATGTAGTTTTTAAAAATTTGTTTTCATTTTTGGAATTTGACTAGAAATTCAACTCTTTTATTTAGGAAAGATGAAAATTATAGTAAAAAATTGGAAGAAATATATACAATTTTAAAAAACCAAATGATTATCAATTGAGGTCTTATTAATCTATTGATGATCACTTTTTAGTTTATTCTAGACTACAAATGCTAATAGAATATCTCATTTTAGATTTAACTTTCTTAAAAATCTACTACACCTTGCCTGACCGTTTACGAATTTCAAATTTATCATTTTATATAGACATCATTATGTCTATTCTCGAGTTTTGATTGATTGAATTTTTTATAACAATTATTTTTTTAAAACTTTCATAAAATAATTTAGATTAATCAAAATGAGTTGTCAAATCATATAAATTTTTAAATAATTATATTATAATAAATTATAAATTAAAATATCAAAATGGAAAAATAATTAAAACAATAATTCTATTTTAACTCATATAACTAAATTACACAAATTTAAAACACCATTACTAATTTTTTAATTTAAAATTTCAATTTACCAAATACTATTTTACTTCGTTTTACAAGTGATCTTTATAAAATCACAACTATCAATATTTATTTAAAAAGATACAATGATTTCCAACTAAATCGAAATACTTAGGAAAACAAATTTTTGTTTTTTTCATTTAATGACTTCACATGCAAATTTTCTCTTTTACGAAGAAAGCTCTAGCTCTTGCATGACAAATTTATTTCCATTCAAAATTTTTGGCATGAATAATATTAATTTAAGAAGACTCAATCTCTATTATGAAGAAAAAAAAAACTTTTTTCCTAGTTTTTTGAAAATCAAATGTATTGCATATAGTATGTTTTCCATATACAATCTACTATTTATATTTAGCAATTTATTATTATTATTATGATTATTATGATTATTATTATTTATTTATTTATTTATTTTAATCAATGGATTCCATGGAAAGTGAGCATTATTCCCCATCATGGAAAATACCTTACACTGCACAAACAATTATTCTTTCAAAACTTGAATATAATAATGATTTCTTTTCCAAAAGGAAATAAAGAAAAAATATGTTGCCTTGAAAGATAAGTCTTTATTTATATTGCTAAAATTCTTTTTGATTTTAGTTGATAAGTCTTGCTTTGTTTATATATATTGCTAAAATTCTTTTTTATTTTAGTTTTTTGTTTTTGAAATTTGAGCTTAGAAATACTTAGTCTATGTTTGTGAGAGATTTAAAAATTCTTAAAATCATTTTAGAACGTAATTTTAAACACTCAAAATTAATATTATATTTAAATTTACATTTTTAAATTAAATTTTTATATCGTCATGATTGTATTTGAATGATTAAAAGTATATTATAGAACGATTTTAAAAATGACAAAAGTGATTTTAAACATTTCAAAAATCACTTTCAACCATGTTTTTCTATTTTATTCATTTTCTTTTGTTATATATATATATATATTAATACATTTTCAATATCTAAACTAAAATTAATTTCTTTTTTCTGAAAAAAATTATAAGTATTGAAACATTGTTTATGTTCTTAAAATTTTAATAAGAATTTAAATGTGTTAAAAAAACAGTTGAAAATCATACCGAAAAAGTAGTGGAAGAATGGAAAAAAAAAACATAAGTAAAATGTTAGGACAATCCATGTCTCATTAGATTTTGCTTTTCTATTCTTCTATGCCAAAGTTCTCGATGTGAAATTATATTCGCATCCCGGCATAAAAGAAAGTGATCAAGACAAAATCAGCTAGAATCAT
Source organism: Benincasa hispida (assembly GCF_027475165.1). Lineage (NCBI taxonomy): Eukaryota > Viridiplantae > Streptophyta > Magnoliopsida > Cucurbitales > Cucurbitaceae > Benincasa > Benincasa hispida. Next base: position 34,722,280 of record NC_143483.1, read on the forward strand.
AATTTTCTTTGAAAATTTTGCATCCATAAGGAAAAGATTAGTCATTATCTTATGAAATCGACAAATAAAGATACACAGAAAAGTGTAAACAATAAAGAATCAACATGGAGATTTACATGTTTCAATAACAGACGAGTAGAGAAAAAACAATTTACTATTAGAAAAATTGTTCAGATTACTGCATAATGTAAATATGACAAATATGAGACACCATAATGTATATAATATATATATATTGAGTGGAAGAAATCTACAACATTATTGCATTATTGTGTTGCCCAAACAAGTTCCATTTCTAAAAATAAGTGTGTTCCCCACACACCAATTGGATCTTACAGCTGTGTAGAATCGAACCACCACATGATTTTGTCTTCAATTAGTTTGCAGCAAGTTTCCCAAGTCTTACGTTTTATCCTTCTCAGGTCCTAATTATGGAACCCATGCATTTCTCCCTTGATGCCTACTTTCATTTATTATTTTCCACCCCAAATATTAATGCCTCCCAAATATTAATGCCTCAAGTTTTAAAGTTTTCACTCTAATTTGGCTCAAAATGAATGATATTGACCATGCCAAATTATATAATCTTTTAAGTTTACTTTCACCCACGAACTTAAGTTTTGAGTCTATCGATAGTTTAACATGGTATCAGAGTAGGTAGTTCATGTGTTCAAACCCTTGCAATATTATTTTCTCTCCAACTAATTAACGTTCATTTCCACTTGGTGGACCTTCTATATATTTCAAAGGAAAATTATTTCAAGTAGTGAAACTATTGAAAATATTTACAAGATATGGTAAATTTTTTGAATTATCAATGATAGACGTTGATAGACACTGATAGAAGTCTATCAGTGTCTATCATTGATAGTTCTAAAATTTTGCCATATTTTGTAAATATTTTGATTTATTTTTCAAACAACCCTATTTCAAACCCATAAGTGAGAGAGTGTGTTAAGAGTTCTCCACACACATACAGGCACATGGACATGCACGTGCGCGCACATACATGCACACGCGTGCACTCACACACACACATCTCCTTTTGGGTAGATGTTGATCTTACTTTAATTAGTTGAGCAAAGTTTAAGTTGGCGGAACATGAAGTTAGTTGAGTTTGATTATTTTATATAAAAGGTGTAACTAGACATTAATAAAGATAGTTTGAGAGATCAACAAAATTGAAAAAAAGAATTTGTTGGAATAGGAGCATGGAAAGACAAACAACTTTCAAAGCAAGCTAAGGAAAGGGAAAAAATTGTTTGGTAAACATGAACAAGGAAGTTTGACAAGAAGATAGCAAATAATTTGGAGGAAATTATTTCTTGTGCATTTCAAAAGTCTATATCCATTTTTCTTACAAAAGACTATATAAGTTATTAAGTCTATAATAAAATGAGCCCCAAAAATGCCCTCACGAGAAAGTATGATATGATATTACCGTATCTTCGACAACAAGAAAAATTCCATAAATAATTTTGAAAAATATTGCCCTATCGACGGCTTTTTGGTCTACAAATTGTTCTCAACGTCCAAATTATTCCCACTCTTGTATTATGGGCCTTGCATACGTGTTCCTAGTGAAGTTTCTTTAAAAAGCTATTGATATATCGAGGCCCACTACAAGAATTCTGGGTTTTGATGTCAGTTTAAAATTGACATTAAAAGGCTTTAATGTCAATTGTCAACCGACATTAAAGCCTTTTAATGTCAGTTTTAAACTGACATCAAAACCTAGAATTATTGTCCGTTTTTTTAAATGCCATTGTCTAATCCATTTTTAATGTTGGTCAAAAAGTTAAAAACGACATTATATGTCTCGTGTTATGTTAGGAAATATCCGTCATTATTTTTTATTAAAAAATATAAAAATTGTTCATTGTAATGCGTGCTTGTTATATTATACATGACAAGCCAACAATATTTGTCTTTTGCCGATAAATTCACTAAATTCAAACTTGAAATATAACAATAGATAGAACAATACACTCTACCACAAAACTAAATATAAAGTTACCTACAATGAAGCACACTTCTATAATAACTTATCCACAAATAAAAATTAATATTTTCAATCCATTATATAAGTACTTATCAAATATGAAATAAACACACTAACCAACATTTATAATTGATAACACATTTCCATAGAACAATAATTATAATTATCATATCCAACACTCATATGGAAGCACCCGTCTCTCCAAAACTACAATTAGAAATATCAACCACCTCTATAATATTAATAATCATTTCTCCCATTCACAAATATCAATTAGTACTTCCATGAATACCTACACCAAATACCCATAAACAAAAAAATTATACATAAATCTTCCAATAAAAAGATCATGGTTAGAGAACAATTCGTCTATCCACAAACCAATGACTAGTATTTCGGATTCATTCTAAACTTGCATATTTTACTCAAAACTCATCAAGATTCATTCTAAGCTAGTACTTACATTATACTGAGATAAAAAAACAAGAAGTACATCCTTACACAAATCGTCCAACAAAACTTGCCCATTGTATTCGAATTATGCCAATCTCTCCTTAGATATATGCATATTTTGTATTGAACTACAAAAAGAAAAAAGAAAAAAGAAAGATAAACTCAACATAAGTTTACATCATTTATTAAATTAAAACTAGTATATAAAAAATAAATAATTTACATACGAGGCTAGTAATGAGAGTAGTAGGATTATGCATTATTTCGTATATATACTTTTGCACATAGTACCCGCATCCTATAGAATCTAATTGACGGGGGTAGTGCATATGAAGTTGAAAACAATTATTCTTATGTTTGAATGAACATAAATTGTTGAAAAATGAATGAAAATTTACCTTTATAGATTTCCATTTTGGAGAAGACTGATGGTGTTGGAAATCGTGCTTGACTTGCCATGTTTTCAATCCGCTAAATAGTTTGAAAACATTAGTCAAACATAAATACTTGAATTAAGAGCCAATAAAGTTCAGTTACACTTACATATTTATAACTCCATGAAAATCCTCTTGAACCTTACTTCGAATAGAGTCCAAAATATAAACTAATTTTCTTGAAAATTTGATTACAATAAATATCCAATGATAACTATAATAAGCAACAATTTTGAAATATTAGTACGCGTATAATGCAAATTAAAAATAACTAAAGAATTTGTATTTACTTACCCTATGTTATATGGAATAAGAATTAATTGGTCCAAATTAGCCAATTCTAATTGGTTTGCTAAATTTCTAGATTGAAGATCTAGAGACTTCACATATGGCCATATATTTGCATGATCAATTATAAAAATCTTCTTGGTCATATCAAGGCCACATTCATCCCAAAGATACCTAAATAGAGTAAATGTTATTATTTAAACATGAAAAAAATATATATGAAGATTGTGAATTTAGATGAGTAATACTTACGCAATTTATGTCAATATACACATATAACCAATTTCAACCATATTGCAATAGTGAATCAGATCAAAACGGCCTAAATAAAAAAAAAATTTGTCTCTTCCAGATATGTGCTCATTCAAATTGATACGGATCATGTCTACATCGTTCATGTTGTGTATGACATGTCAATTGAAGAGTTTGATGGTGCCATTGGTGTCCGTATATTTGGAGGAGTGGCCAACACTCTTAATTGTTGAATGTTCCTACCATAACGAAAGTTACAAAAATTCAAAGTACGAAAAATAATAAATAACCGAACTCATATACTGAAAAGAGACATACTTTTTCCTTGTCAGCCATAATTACAAGTTCACGAGGCCATGTTACGAAATTGCCCATCGCTTGATTTAAAGAGTCTATTTTTCCCTTCACAAGAATTGGTATTGGCAAATCTTCTCCCATGACAATGTCAATTAGTACTTTAACCGTAGAACATAGAACGCGACACATCATCATCAACGAGAATATTATCTAGAAATCCTATAGGCAAGTGGCATGGTGTCCCCTTAACAAATTTAAAAGAATTAATGTCATGCATGGTTAAGCACAATATGATTAAAATTTAAAAGTCACAACAAATACAATTACCTCCAAATTTTTGTATTGAGATCTGGTTCGGTTCAGCTTCAAATGGTTTGTGGCTGGTTCGGTTCAGACTGTTCAGATCCAGTTCAAGCGATTTGGAGCGGTTCGAGCGATGTTGAAGTTATTTTTGTAATAGTTAGACTTTTGTTTGCTTGTTTTTGCCAAAACTAAAATCATATCAGCCAGTGTTTAATTATTTATGCATTGGATGTATGTTATAATTAAATAAATCTTTTATGTGCATACAGTATTCTATTTAGATTTAAAATCCCACCGTAGGAAGCATGCAACATGCATTGAAAGTATGTTATAATTTGTTACAATATATAGTATGCATGTTAGGGTTTCTTGTATTTAATATAATGGTTATATTAAATATTGAATGCCTGTATGTTGTGGATGCTTAGCATGTCTATAGTTTTATAAGTTGTTAAAAAATTAGGTTAAACATTTAAAATCCATAACGAAGAACAGTTGCATGCTCACATAGGTTAACCACTTGTTTTAAATAGTTAAAATAGGTCGTTAAACATGTAAAACTAGGGTTACAAACTCAACCGGTATATAATCATGTCGAAGGCTGGGGGTATTTAAGTTGATGATCTATGGAACACCTCCTACCTGGAGATTATAGCCAAATAATTGAGTATTGGTAATGAAGGAAATCGAACTCGAGATTTCCGTGAGCAGCGGAAGAAAGACCACTCCAAATTACAATCATGAATCAACAAATCATTTACAGTCATCTTCAATACAAGTGGTTATACAATTTACAGACAAATTACAGCATGAAACAATAAAAATACAGAGAGAAAAACTATACTAACAACGACAGAAGCGTCTCCACGCTTCGATGCGCACTCTGATCGATCACAGCAACCACGAGCGCCCGACCTACACGACCGCAACACCACATGAACACAGCACGAACACTTCGCGCTCATCCTCAATGATCTCCTCGGTCACGATCTCCTCCGCAACAGCGAACGGCCTCCACCGCACCACGAACAGACTCCTCCAAAGCAGCACGAACGACCTCTGGAAAACCTCGACGGTGTCGAGTTGAGTCTGACACCACCAACAAGGTGACCTTGGTATTCTTGGTGTGAGAATCCAGAGGGTGGGCTCTATTCGGACTTGGTGTGAGGCAGACGAACGGAGGAAAGAACGATTGCGTACACGACTGGGCAAGTGGGAAAAGTTGGAGACCTATCGTATAGGTTGATGCCCAATCGTTTAGACAAAACTATGCGATCGTCTAGCAAAAGCTATGCGATAGTTTAGGTCTATCGTTTAGCTTGGTCAATTCTACATGATCGTTTACCTTGGGCCAGCGATCGTCTAGCAAAGCTATGCAATCGTTTAGTAAACACTGCACGATTGTTTAGCTAGCACCTGCACGATCGTTTACCTAGCCCAGCCATTGTTTAGTAAATCTGAATTTACTTGACGACTTCCGTGAGTTTCTTTTCATCGGAGAGAAAACTCAAAATTCTTTTCAAACTTCTGTAAAAACCTCTTTTTTAAAATAGGAAACCGATTTCCTTTTAAATTCACGGTTACCATGATTAATAACACCCACTACTTTAGTTATTTAAAAGAAAAATTATTAATTATCTAATAATTAATATTATTATAAACATAAATGTTAACCAATTTATCATACTATATTTATAACCTATAGTTTTAATATTTCATCTCATGAAACATATAAACCATAGTTCTTTTCCTATTCCATGGTACTTAATGCAAATCTCATTTACACCAATCCTCCACTAGATGTATCTCATACATCATATCGATTATATCATATATAATCAAGATACCTCTTGTCAATTTGAACATTTCAAATCAACACCAAGAACTTGATCCTTCAACATAAATCCAAGCTACCAAGGGAACCTTATGGACCTGTGGATCCGAAGCTCCAACGGTACGTGAATAACTGACTAAACTCTTTAGTCACGGGATCCACCATCCCTTAACTGCCGGCACTCCACTAAAGACCGACAGCTGAACTTTCCTCACTACAGATATATTATGTGTCCATCTTAACCAATCAGTAGTTCGACAACACTTCACAGATCGCTCATAAGTACAGCTAGGCCAATAACCGTTATGTCCCTACAGTTACATCTGTCTCCTTAAGTACCACTGATCCTTCTAGTGAACATAAATCATAGTTCTACTATGACTGAGTCTTCTCTTCCAAAGAGAAGCTGTGGCCGCTATGTTCAAGCCCCGAAATCAGCCCTTAAGGGAGCAATCTCTCTACTTATCCCTGCTTCAGGAAAGAAGTAAATCCCATATTGTGAATTGAGTTCTCAGCTCCCAGATTAGACAAGCCCCCAAAATGGCAGGCATGTTGAGTTAGCAATCTAGCCACTCTCACCCATACTAATCAAAGGACCACCCTCAAGGGCAGGAGTTCACAAAACACTCAGGATTGAGGTCGTGTCACCTATGATTGTTTAGGTGAGATGCAAGTCTCTAGTATCAATGGCGTTATATACAGAGTCTAGTCATCTCATGGTCCAGGTCTTATACAAACTCTTTGTATAGGATACCTCCGCTCCACGTCTCTACATGAATGGTTAGGATCAACCATCTGTAGTAGTTTACAACACTTACAAACCTCTACAAAGCGGGTCGTATCTGTAGTGTCACCAGGATCAGGTATCCCACCTCAATCCTTATACTACAGACCGATTTAGTTTATCACTTAAGGCATGATCCACTTGTATATCACATATACATGCTTAAGTTCACATAAGATGACCAAGGAGTTTTGTTTATTGGATATGAGTAAATGCCAGAAGTAAATAACACATATTTTATTCATTTAACAATGTGCATCTTTACAAAACAACGAGAATCCAGGAGAATTCGGACACCAATCCTAATAATCTCCCACTTGTCCTAATGACTTGGGAGACTAATGTACAATACAATATAAAAATTTACAATATACAATAAACTAGGGTATACCCCAGTATCATCTCCCACTTGCCCTAGACAAGATGTCGCATGTTCCGCAGACCCAGACTCTCTAGGTGACCCTCGAACACTTTAGCCGTGAGGGCCTTTGTAAAGGGATCAACAATGTTGTTCTCCGATGCGATATGCTCGACTATCACATCACCGCGACGCACAATCTCCTTAAACAAGTGATATTTCTGTTCTATGTGTTTACCTTGACGATGACTTCGAGGATCCTTCAAATTTGCCACAGCTCCGCTGTTATCACAATAAAGAGTGATAGGCAAATCCATATTTGGATCAACTTCCAAATTTGTAAGGAACTTCCTTAGGCAAAAAGCCTCTTTAGCTGCTTCACAAGCCGCTACATATTCAACTTCCATAGTGGAGTCTGCGATGCATCCTTGCTTGATGCTTTAACAAACTACAGCCCCTCCATTCAGAGCAAACACTGACCCCGATGTTGATTTACGAGAATCTCGATCGGTCTGAAAGTCAGAGTCCGTGTAACTTATAAGGATCAGATCCTTATCTCCATACATAAGCATGTAGTCCCTCATTCTTTGAAGATACTTGAGGATCGCCTTGACCGACGTCCATTGATCAAATCCTGGATTGGACTGATATTGACTGACAATCCCTACTGCATAGTAAATGTGGGTCTGGTACACAACATTGCATACATCAAGCTTCCTACAACAGAAGCATAGGGAATCCGTCTCATCTTTTCAACCTCTTGAGGTGTTTTAGGACATTGATCCTTAGAAGAATGATTTCATGCCTAAAAGGTAACAAACCCTTCTTGGAATCCTACATCCTGTACCTGATCAACATTTGATCAATGTACGATGCCTGAGACGGGACTAACCGTTTGTTCTTGCGATCCCATATGATTTGGATCCCGAGAATATACTGTGCTTCACCCAAATCTTTCATTTGGAACTGGGCAACTAACCAACTCTTAATGTCAGTTAGATATCCTACATTATTCCCAATGAGTAGAATATCATCCACATACAGTACCAGGAAAGCTAATGAGCTGTTGAGGATCTTCTTGTAAACACAAGGCTCATCAATGTTCTGATCACAGTCAAACGACTTGACAGCAGTGTCAAATATGATGTTCCAAGATCGAGATGCTTGTTTCAGCCCATAAATAGACCTATTAAGCTTACAAACTCTCTTGATCTGGAACTATGAACCCCTCTGTTTGAGTCATATAGATGCTCTCCTCAAGATTACCATTCAGAAAGGCAGACTTGACGTCCATTTGCCATATTTTATAATCATAAAATGTGGCTATGGACAGGAGAATTCTGATAGACTTTAGCATGACAACAGCTGAGAAAGTTTCCTCATAGTCAACTCCCTCAACCTGGGTATAACCCTTTGCCACGAGCTTAGCCTTAAAGGTTTGCACCTTTCCATCTACACCTCTCTTTCTCTTATAGATCCACTTACACCCAATAGGACTTACCCCATCAGGTGGATCAACAAGCTCCCAGATGTTGTTGAAGTACATAGACTCCATTTCCTGGTTCATGGCCTTAACTCATTCATCTTTGTCAACATCCTCCATTGCTTTCTTAAAAGACAATGGATCCTCGACCCCATCATTCGTAATGATGTTTTGGGCTTCAGTCAAACCCATGTAGCGATCCGGGGTGTTCATAACCCTCCCACTACGTCGAGGCAGTCTCAACTCTTTAGCTAGTTGACTAGACGTCCCGACCTCAACAACTCTTGTTGATCTGTCGGCCTATTCAACAACTCTTGTTGAACCCTCAGCAGTCTCAGTCTCACTTGAGATCTCACATAAAATGAGCTTACTTCATGGCTTATGATCCCTCATGTGATCTTCTTCCGAGAAGATAGCATTAGTGGAAACAAACACTTTGTTCTCACTTGGATCATAGAAGTATCATCCTCTCGTTTCCTTGGGGTAGCCTACAAAAAGGCAAATCTTCGAACGTGGTTCCAACTTCTTTAGGTTAGTCACTAGCACATGTGGCACATATGCCGAACAACCCCAAATTCTGAAGTGGCGTAAACTACTTTTACAACCTCTTCATAACTAAATTGGTGTTCCAGAAACACTTTTTGAGGGAATGTTGTTCAGGATATAACATGCAGTCTGCACTGCATAACTCCAAAACGAGTCTAAAAGATGAGCATATATCATCATAAACCGAACCATGTTCAACAAGATCCCATTTCTCCTTTCTGATACACCATTCTGCTGAGGTGTACTAGGGGCTGAGAGTTGGGATGCAATCCCATGTTCTATCATATAGTTCTTGAATTGGAGGTCCATATACTCTCCACCATGATCAGATCATAGTGTTTTTATCATCTTACCTAACAAGTTTTTAACTTCAGCCTTATACTTCTTGAACTTGTAAGGAGCTTCAGACTTACGTTACATCAGGAAGAGATATACAAACCTTGAATAATAATCTATGAAAGAGATGAAATATTCATACCCATCTCGAGCTCTAACATTCATTGGACCACAGAGGTCTAAATGTACAAGCTCCAAGGCTTCCTTGGCTCTGTAACTTTTTCCAGTAAAAGGTCGTTTGGTCATCTTAACTTTGAGGCATGATTCACATACTGGCAAGAAGTTTTCTTCTAAACTCTTTAGAAGTCCACTTTTCACCAACTTCTTAATCCTATTAAGGTTGATGTGACCTAACCTTAGATGCCAAAGATGGGTGTTTTCCTTTGAAAAACTTTTGGTCTTTTAGTTGTTGTTGCCGTACTGAACATTTCAATGTTAAACAAGGCTTTTATGACTAATGGCCTTAGTACATATAAGTTATATTCCATTGAACCATAACTAATCTCCATTCCATTCTTGAAAATAAACACTTTATTCTTAGAAAAAGAGAAGGTATAACCTTGTTCAATGAGACAAGAAACCGAGATTAAGTTCCTCTTGATATGAGGAACTTGATAACTTGTAGAAATACAAGTTATTTATACTGATTTTGTGGCCAAAAGAAAGGAAAGTTGCGTCCATTGTATAGAAATTGGCTAAAAAATACAATAATTACAAATTGTTGTAAATACACCCACTAACACCATTGCGATGGTAGGAAAGGATATTTCAAGTCTGTTTTGCAGGAAATCAAGTCACTGTATGCGCTCATGGCGGTTTTTCTCGAACGAACCACACTTCTTCGTATACGTCAGGAGTCCACAATACGCCTAGTCGATTGGAATTGAGAAAATTCTGTCCCCTGAAATTCTTTTTCCTTTCTTGGCCAACGCAGGACCCAGTCTTCCTTGTCACTGATCGCAACATTCCCATGAAGAACTAGCGGCGTCCAACCTGTATGATTTTTCGCCTGGAATTTCGAGGCCTACAGTAGAGGAGAACGCAAGGTTCGAAATAAAATCGGTCATGCTCCAAATGATCCAGAACGCGGGGCAATTTGGGGGTCTGCAAAGTGAAGACCCGCATGCCTACTTGACCAGTTTTGTCGAAATGTGCGACAACTTCTCACTACCTGGCATTACCCCTGAGGGTATTAGACTTTATCTGTTCCCTTACACCTTGAGGGACGAAACCAAGAGGTGGGCTCACTCACTGGAGCCGAACGAGATTACATCATGGGATCAGCTAGTAGAGCGATTCATGAAGAAGTTCTTCCCACTGGTCGTCAACGCAAGGTGGCGAAAGAATGTACTGAACTTTGAGCAAATGGACAATGAGACCCTGAGCACCGCCTGGGTACGATTTTGAAGATTGGTGAAGAACTGCCCGCATATCAAGATACCCGATTGTGTCCTGATGGAGACATTTTACAATGGCCTGAACAGATCAATGCAGGCTGTTGCTGACGACTCCACGATGGGAGATTTTATGGACAAGACGTATACCGAGGCCAAGGTCATCCTTGACCGCATATTGCGGAACATGGATGATTGGATTGATGATGGTTATGGAGGCAGAGGCTCTGAAAGAAGAAAGAATGACACTGCCATTGTCCTTGCAGAGACAATGACGACACTGGCCGCACAGATGGCCGTAGTGACCTCAATCCTCCAATCGATGGCAATCAATCAAGGAGCCATCCTCCAATAATCAACGCAACTGCTGCACCTGCTTAAGTGGCCGCAATAAGTTGTGTTAATTTTGGAGGGGCTCATGTAGTAGAAATGTGCCCATTGAATATTCAGCAAGTATGCACCATCCAAAACAACTCTTTCAGCAACACCTACAATCCGGGTTGAAGGAACCATCCTAACTTCGGTTGGGGAGGGAATCCTAACCAAGGGGATCCTAACCAAGGGAATCCTAACCCTTTCAGTCGAGGGAACCCTCATCCTTTTCACCATAACTTGAATCAGGGGCAACCAAGGAAATCGCATAATCCGCAACCTCATCTTCAAACACTTTTGGAAGCTCATTGGAGGCCCTGCCAAAACAGTATATGGACAAAAATGACGTAGTGATGCAGGCGCAGGCGTCTTCAATTTGAAACTTAGAGATTCAAGTGGGTCAGTTGGCTTCTGAGCTTAGAAACAGAACACCTGGTATGTTGCCCAATCACTCCGAAGCCCCAGGATCTCATGAAAAGGAGCAATGTCCTTAGGACATTAGGCAGGTAAGCTGGACTGCCTGAAGAGGTGTGGATTGCGCTTATTCAAAGAAAATCATCTTTCAGTCCATATCTCACATCTATGTTTAAATGCTTTCTTTAATTCTTGTCTTTATGAATTTTTGAACTTTGTCTTTATTGCTTCCTTTAATTTGTTTCATGATTTGATGAATTTATTCTTCATTTACTCTCTTGCATTTATTTCTATGTTTTCTTTAATTCCTTTAACTTTCCTGTATTTAATGCGTTATTCTTTAATTCGTGAATGATTGAGTAATGATAAGAAAATTTATTACCACAAGTCATAGCAACTTGCGTTGCTCTTAAAAATAAAAATAAAAAAAATATATAATTTTTTTTATATATAATAAAATAAAACACATTCAATATACATGGCAATAATGGACGCATCCTAAACCAACAAGAGGCGCCTTGCGTTCATTCAACTCAAATGCATTGAGCTGAGGGGTGTGTTGCGCGCGTATGTGTCCTTTGCCCGTCCTTAGCAAAATGCACTATGTTGAGGTAGTGTTGCGCTGGTAGCAATACCATGCGCCCGATCCTCCAAAAATGTGTTTAGTTAAGGGGTGTGTTGCGGGGATGCATGCGTTGTTGCCCGTCCTCTGCGAAGATGCATTTGCGTTGGTGAACACATTGCGTCAATCCTTTCCTTGCGTCCATTCGAATAAAATATTAAAGATAATTCTTTTTGTAAAATTGAGAAGTCCAATCGTTCTGTATTCCAATGAAATGATGAAGTCTGTAGACAAAAGGACGTTTTTCTAAAATTCCATAAATGAGGGAAGTTGAATGGTGGGCCTTTTGAGTGTCTCGAGGCCTGCCGCTGTGAAAATCGTGTTGGGCCCACTAAGGCCCAACCTATAAATAGGAACTTCCCCCATCTATGAACACATTACCTCTTTTTGCAATCTGAAAAACCCTAGCGCCATTGCATCCAAAGCTTTCTTCTTCCCCGAAACCCTAGCGACCTTTTCAGTTTCTTTCACCTTATCATCCATGGCCAACCAAGCTTCCCAACCAAGCTTCCAACCAATAATAATAATAATAATAATAATAATAATAATAATATTTCCAACTTGATAAGAGTTAGTTGTGAAAGGAACCTACTTGTAGTTGGATGTTCGCATGACACCTATGGGAGCAAGCCAAACCGAAGGTAGGTTTCCAAGAACAACGCAATATGAAAAGAGAAAAATGCAAAAGAAAATAAAAGAATGCAAGAGACAACTCCTCTGAATATCATGAGTTACAGTTGAATTGGCACATAACCGTAGTTGGATATTCTCATGACACCCGTGGGAACAAGCCAAAACCAAGGGTGTAACCATGGTCAACGGTCTCTAATAAATGATGCAAAGTTTGACCACCGCAAATAGATGCATCAAGTTGTTTTGACAAAGAAGAGGTAAACATTCTATTTATAAAAACTAGAAAAGCATTTTTGAGCAGAAATTTGTTATATAGAAGAATAAAGTAGGGCTTTGATATTTATTAGCAAGGTTAGAAGGAAATTGCATTGTTAAGTAATGTGCTTAAATGGAGCATTCGGAGCAATCAATCGACGCAAAATTTAGGATAGGAACTGAGCATTTTTGCCTTAGTAGAAGATATGCTTGAGGACAAACATATATCTAAATTTGGGGGTGTGATAACTTGTAGAAATAAAAGTTATTTATATTGCTTTATTTAGATATTGCGGCCAAAAGAGAGGAAAGTTGCGTCAATTGTATAAAAATTGGCTAAGAAATACAATAATTACAAATCGTAAATACACCCACTAACACCATTGCGATGGTAGGAAAGAATATTTCAAGCTTGTTTTGCAGGAAATCAAGTCACCGTATGCGCTCATGGCTCAAGAGAGAAAGATTAACGCATTTACGTCGCATTGCGCCCATCTTCAGGAATGAATAGACGATCAATGCAATGACAGCGCATGCGACAATCGATCCAGAGCTGAACTTCAACCGCATGCGGTAATAAAAACAACACCGCATGCAGACACACGATCGATAGATGCAAATGAGTAATGCAAATGCGGAAAATTGTGACACGTGTACAACTAACCACTGTGCATATTCGATGGACTGATTGCATAACAGAAAGAATATTTATTCCACCATTTTCGGACTTTCCATAACAATAAAGTGGGGACCACAAGTCCGAGAGTCAAAGCATTCAACTATAAATACCCTCAAAGAATTCACTGAAAAAGATACTTGATACGGGAGATAATTGATACGAGGCTATTGAGAGAGAGTTGATCTGAGTGCTGATCGGAGGAAATCTGGGAAGAGAAGCTCTGTACTTAGATCTCTTCTACCGGTTGAGCAAGCCTGAGAGGGAAGCTCATCCTTCCATTCATTCCATCAATGCCGGTAAGCAATTCTCCATTCCAGATCTGTGCCAAGACGTTGACGCTTATTTGTATTTGTTTCTAACTCTCATTCAACAATTTTATTTCATCTTCTTAATCTCTTCATTCACAACCATGTATCAGACGGTAAATAGTATTATTGAATGTCTTGATCATTTCCATTTCCACTTCTCTGTCTATTTTCGTTCCTCCATAAATCATTTCCTCCATGATGTTTTCTTAATCCCTTGGTGATTAATATGAATTAAACAAGTAACTTAATCTGTGCTAAAGAAATAAATATATTTAGCTAAAACATGCTAGACGACATCTTCACCTGTGAGAGTAGAAGTGAAGATGTCATTCTGATTTGTCGAGAAAAGGTTAGAAGAATGCGTTAACTAAAGAAAGAAGTACTTCAAAAGATGGAAGCAACCTTGTGTTCATTACGTTTGTCCCTGTTTCACTACAGAGATGTGGGAACGTGGCCGATCACCGAGAGGTGTACACCAAGGGAAAAGCGGAACCGTACTTATGTCTTTAACGCAATTAAGGAACTTGCGATGTTTGTATTAATTATCTTTTCTCTTTCTGTTCCACACATAAGACTTGCCACCGCAGAACATGATCTTTATATATTCTTCATAGTTAGTCTCAACCTCGATATCTTGTATCATGTAACCTGTATCTTGTATCATCATAGCTTAGGTTTATTTTATCGCAATTTACTTTATTATCGCATTTTTATCGCTTACCTTTACTTTATCGCATTTTCAAATACCTGTACACACAATCTTTTTATAAATTGAAAAACCCCTGGTTGTATATATCACAAATGTAACGCAATAACCTCAAACAGTCCCTGTGTTCGACCTCAGATCACACCGAGAAACTTGCGGTGAAATGATACTTGGTTTCAACGCAAGGAAACTTGTGACAACGTACAACATACTACAAGAACATTCATTAATAACGCATATCTAGAAATAGTATCGCATATCATCGCATAATATCAATGTCACTAAGTTTATGGCATGGACTTATAGCTTAAATACAATAAATTTTTGTGTTTCAGAACTACAAAAACATTATCCAGTAACAGGTAACGTTTCTTGTCAACAAATAACTTCAGCCTGCCTACAGCAACAGTTGAAACAACCTCACCATTATCGACTTGAAGAGTCATCGCTCTCTGTGGCAACGTTTGCCAGGAACTAAATCCTTGGTAAGAGGAACTGACATGATTGGTAGCACCTGAATCTAGGATCCAGGCAAAATCATCATTCTCTATTAGACATATCTCCAAGACTAATAAATCATATTTACTGTCTTGTCTCCTCTTTTGGAGAGTAGTGGGATGGAGGTCATTTGCCACGAAATTCGTTTTACATGATTCTTTCCAATTTAATAAATCGGTCATTTTTAAAAGCTTTAAATGGAAATATTAACGAGTTGCTGAAAAGAAAAACACATTGACCTACGTTAGGTTTTAAGCAAATACCCGTTGTAAAACAAAACAACATCTAATAAGGTTTTAGCAAAACTAACATGAACCCTGTGTGACATCTAATTTCGCAATGACGCTTCAAAAGTTTAGGAAAAAAATCGCCAAAGGGAGGTCAGTTATCCCTCCTCGGAATTGAGAAGGTCTCAATCGGTCATTATACCAGAACAACTCTTGCTCTTATAATGACTAGCCATCATTAATTTGGCCAAGAGATCATTAACTTACTTAACAACCTCTCGTAAGTGTGACCCGTCATTTTAAGCCCTACAGGCCCGTCCCAAAAGGCCAATCCGAAGGGAAAAAATTTGATTGGGGCAAAACCTAAAACAACCCTATCCATTTCTGAAGTTCACCTTGATATTAACCAATTGCACAAAACCCATTGGCAGCGGTCCTGATTTCTCTATTTTTTTCTTTTTTCTTTTTTTTATATTTTCTTTTTTCTTCTTTTTTTTTTCTGTTTTTCCTTTTTTCCTTTTTTTTTTTAAATTGTTGGTAGAAAAATTATTATTATTAGGAACAGATGGGGTTATACATGTAATCATGCGTGAGACATGGCTTATGTGTTTGCACCCATGCGTCTGAGGTCATGCGTCAGAATGAAGATGCGTTAATCTAGTATGCAATGACTATGCGCTCCTATCACGAGTTTTCTTACGCTCGTGCCATGTATAACGCGAACGCAAGTTTCTTGGGTAATCCGAGGTCGAACACAGGGACTTGTCACTCAATAATGCTTGTGAAGCAATGCGTTTGTGGCGATGAATAAAAATAAAAAGAAGTTTAATGAATTTACACACTACTCCTACTCCTAACTAAACAGATTGAGCAATAGAAGACTTGCGATGAGGTAGAGACACAACAACCATTAACACATAGTAATGTTATTATCTTAAATCACCCGAATAATCCCAGATCATTGTACTAACCATCACACACCTCTCGGTGGTCAGCTGCATGACTATATCCCTATAGTGCATGGTTGCGTCGAGCATAAGATTGTGCCTATCTCTAAGAAAAATGCGAACTTTGCTTTAGTGCGTTCCATCTCTTACCTTCTCAGGCAGTTAGACGTGGCTATTTAACTTATAGACAAGCAATGCAACAACCTATTGACAAGCGTTGCTATAGCCTTTAACCAAGCAAAGAGGATTAATTCACTATACTTGCACAACACACACCTCTCGGTAGGTTGTTACATGTGTCCTATCTCTAGGCTACACGATTAAGTATGCGATCGCCTTTGATAAATAAACGTTGAAGATAAACAATGGTAGAGATAAAGATGATGAAGAAGACAACAATGAAGGAATCAAGATTTGCATTAATCACAAAATGTCTTAATATCTTAAGCTAAAATGTAATACAATATAGAGATTAGAAGAGAAATGAAGGACTCTGCGTCAAAGCTGTCGGTGGTGCCATGGATGAATGGTAGAGATGTCTCTTTTGAGCTCTATCTCTGGCGAAAGCTCCGGTCGTCACTCGGTCTTGTTTGTGGAGGTGAAGAATTCTCACTGAAAATCTTGTTCAAGCTCTCATCTGTGATCTCAAACCTCTGTCTTGAGGCAGAAGTTCGGATATCTTGAAATGAAGGTCCAAAGGCTATTTATAGAGTTTAAACGTCGACAGCTATCATGATTGCATTATAGCTCACTGATGGTTTTGTCGCGGTATGGGCAATGTCACATCGTCTTATCTTGTTGATACTCCCAAGGTATGCGTCCGAGCTTGATTCAGCTGAAGCATCAACACGTTCTACGCATCTTGCTATCGTCCTTTTATTATGGTTGTCACTCCATGGCCGCAATTTCCAATTGATCGCCGCATTCACTTGACCACAGCAACTTTCATGTGATGGGCACATTCGGTCACCGCAACTTCCATGCGATGGACGCATGCGATCCAACTTTTAGCCCATGCATTTGTGTTTACAATTGCCTGGCTTCCGCACATGCATTTGTCTGCAACTGCTTATTTTAAATGCATGCGTTTGATTCCTGCGATAGCTACAAAAATAGACACTTTGGCATGGAGTAATGCATAATATTGGGGTTAATGAGGATTTAGGTGCTAATCGATGCAAAACTCAATTTTTCGTAAATGCTAAGTATTATCACTGCATTTTCTCATTTCTTCCAGTTATCATCCATCCGAAGGGGCCCACATCGAAGGCGACACGAGGGCGTACAGAATGATCTCACGGTGTGAACCAATGACAGAGACTATAGGACGTGTTAGCACACACCCTTCACCCACTTACTATAAATACTCTCTCTGTCCACCTTGATATTGACTCATGCAAACACCATCTGAAGGGGGATGCATCCTGGGGCATCTCGAGGCCAAACATGAATCTCACGGTGTGAACATATGGGGCGAAACATAAGTGGAATCATAGACATATCTTGTATGCCTCCTCGTCCCACTGAGTATTTTATAACCTAGGGTTTAGTTTATTTAGAAAAAACATGACTAAGGATTTTAACTAAGTGACTTTTAGGTTTTCCTAAGAGAACATTTACTTGGATAGTTGAACAACTTTTGATCATCATCCATTAAACTCATTAACGGAGTCTTTGACTAAAGCATCGCATGCTTGTTGAAAATCTATCTAAATTCACTTTTCAAGGTAGGTTCCCAGGTAGGGGTGTTATGTTTCCGTCAACTTAAGAACCCCAGCCTAGTCAGAACCCACCTTAGACAAAAGGTCTATTATAGATAGGTTTAAAAAATTTAATCTTTTATTCCAACCAAATTAATCCTAATAAACTAATTTTAAAAGATTAATCTAGGTTAATAAACTCTTTAGAACCACTTGAACTTCGGTTTATCTCAATCCAATTTTAAAAACTATTTTAAAAAACTTGAGTTCACCCTAATTTCGCATGCAACTCTGAATTATTGATTTTTAGGTCTAATTTCCTTTATAGCACTTATGAACGAAAACAACCACAACAATGCGAAGCTAACACATGCAAGGCATTCATAACGTTTATAAATGGCCTGTGTCATGCTCAATGCATTGTCCATTCATTGCTACTTCTTTTATATAACACTTATATAAAAACCGCAATGAAACAAGCAAAATATGCTTCCATTCACCCTTAGACTATAACATTTATAATAGAAAGATGATGCATGATAATGCTCAATGCATGCAAAATATAACTCTTATATTTCATGATGCATGCACATGCTTTCAAGTAATTTCTTCATGCAATATTATAACATTTATAATACATGATGCATGAGTAATTGCACAACCTAAGTTGGGTTTTTAACTATATGACAAACACTTTGACATATAAGTACCATACATCACATGTATAAGAAATAAAAGTTGATGAACTGGGTAAAATTACTTTAAAACACAAAAGGAAAAGCTATCTATTACAAAGACAAGAAGTCTCCGATTGAAACAGGCGAACCGGCTCTTGAACCGCTCGGCAAAGCATCGCTTCTTCAACCATCCATTATGTACTAAGCACCTCGTGATCGTCTACACGATAAAAAAAACCCTTCGTTCTATCGCTTACCAGCGCTCCCAGAGTTAAACGATCGTTTAGTGTTACTATACGATTGTCTAGAAAATCCCAAATGATCGTTTAGATATCACAATATGATCGTGTACCGTAACTAAGCAATGAAGCCTGAAGTGCACGATCGCTTAGTGATTCATATTTTTATTGAAGTGGAAATATGGATGATATGCGTTGATGAAATTGCGTTGTGCACTCAAGTTTCCTCAGCGGAATCCAAGTTTAAATTCCTTTGAGTTTCCTGGTAAGTCCAAGGTCAAACACAGGGACTTGTGAAAATAGATTGCGTTGGTAATTTTTATGAAAGCCTTGCGGTAACCAAATAAATGTTATAATAGAGCTTATCTCTATTATAACGTGCAAAGCTTATCTCTAAGTCCCTATCTATTGTTTATGCAATTCTAATCTTACTCTCTCAAGTCCAGATTCTAATCTAGCTCTCTCGAGTCATTAGGTTCTTTCTTTAGACTCTCTCTCGTGTAGCTTTAAAGGGTATTTGGCTCAACATAAAACAAGACAATCGTAAGCAATAGAATTCCTAGGTCATGTTAGCTTAGTTTTCCTCAACCCATTCGACTAGTTTAGCTACTCATGCATTCTAGGAGACTGAATAGATGTATAAATAGAACTTCCATTTTATAAATATGAAGATGAAGTAGAAAATAACATTGCAAGTATAGAATAAAGGGCTTGGAAGCAATCTCTTGCTGCCCTGGCTTTTACACTGATTTCTACTCGTGCTCAAAAGATAATCTCGCTCTCGCGAGAGTCCACCTACTCTCTGCTTCTTTGCCTCAAGGTTCTCTCTCAAGTTTCCCTGAGAAATCTCCGATGTCACCACTCTTCTCTTGCTCTGCCTTAAAACAAAAGGAAAATTATGCACAAAGACGAGCGAATTGAAGTATGAAATCTCTAACTGCTGAACTAGTTGACCTCTTTTCTGAAAAATGCCCTTGGTATTTATAGAGCATCCAGGGTGAAAGGCGGCTTCTCTCTCATGATTGTACAGATGGGACGACTTTAATTCCTGACTGATGTGCAAAATAATTGTCACCGAAAAGCTGAATGTACTTGTGATCGTTATCGGCTGTCAACTTAATTCAGATTCGACTGTCATCAGCTTTCTATCCCATCGCGATTAATTAGCCTTTCACCTAGATGCGCCCACCATGTTGCGCTGACCAAGTTGCGGCGATACTTCTCGGGCGAATATTTGTGAACATGATCACCACAAAGCCTTATGGTGATGTTGCACTCGACCAACGATTTACTATGATCGCAATTCTTGCATTGTGTTAATGCATATTCTGCATAAAAACACTAAAATCAACTGTTCCTATGTGATGAACGCATGCGACCGCAATATTATGAAATTGATGCTTGATGGTCGCAATTTAACATATTTTATCAATGCAATCCAACATTGTTAAAGAACTTAGCACTATGATAACGTGCATTTCTGCCCGTTATCACATTCCCCAAATTTAAACAATGCTTGTTCTCAAGCATAAGCTAAAGATTCCTTTAGCAAGTCAACCGCAATGTTCTTTTCCTAGATTTCTCAAGGATACTTCGTTCAAATCCTATATACCAAAGTTTCCTTAAGTCTTATTCAAGTCTTTTCTTAAAATATTTCTAAGACCTAGGGATTGCAAGCTTAAACTTCAAAAGGACTTTACTAATTTCCAGAACATCGCATGATTTATTTCAAAAAAAAAAAAATTTCACTAGGGTGTCAAATGATTTTATCCTTGAATATTTCGTGACATTATTATTTTTTCTGACCTTGCGCTGATCCAAGTGTCTTGCCTTCATTTTGGCTTGCCCCACGTGTGTCATGCAGACATCCAACTACGAGCAATGCGCCCTTTCTCAAACTAAACTCATACCTATTTGGCAGTGGAGTTGCGGTCATTTATTTATGCGTTGATCCTGGTGACTTACTTTCGTTTTGGCTTGCCCCCACGTGTGTCATGTGGACATCCAACTATGGGTAAGTGCCTTTCATAACTTAACTCTTATCAACATATTGCGTTGACAGAGGAGTTGTTATTCTCTTTTTTTTTTTTTTTGAAATAGCAAGGTCGAAAATAAATACCTCACCCCCAAATTTAAAATGCGGCAATGTCCTCATTGCCAAAAGATTGAGATAAGTCATGCGATGTTCGTAGAAAGCTTCGTAAAGAGAGTTTGAAAGAAAGCTAGCAAACCCGTAACTTCTAGAAATATTTTATGAGGTGACTGTCTTAAAGTTAAGTTGACTCTAGTATATACGAAAGAAATAGAAGCATGTTGTTCATCATTGAAATCATACTCGACAAAGAAACAACAGGCGGTAACCTACAAAAGTTATTTATGTCAAATGATTGCGGTAATCAAAGAGGATGCGATGATAATACTTTTAAAACTAACATGCGATATGATAGCACAAAATTTGAAATAAAGATAAGGAAGAATACACCCCCAAATTTGTGTTGTCGCCTGCATTTGTGTATTGACGCATCCATCTTTGCAGCGATCTCTCTTTTTTGGATTGCGGTGATAGAGTGAGATAATTTGTTGCTTCAAGTAACATCTCTGCAATCCTGTGCCTTCATCATTGTAAACAAACAAAGAGAGGGTCAAATGATTTAAAACAAAACAACTATTTTTTTTTAGAATAGTGTAGATAGATAGTCAGTAAATCAAAGTAATTGCAATAATAGATAATAATGAGTAAGATAAAAGTTCATGAAGTGTTTGATGTGGGAAAAGGATATTCAAAAGGATTGCGTCCCTAATGAGGTTGAATCATATAATACTCAGGGACCACTTATCCCAAGCTGGTTTGTTCATGTCAATGGTGGCTTTTCTCTCTTTTCTTTGTCCTCTGAGATCTTTACTGCCTTAATCCGGAGTTTTTTCCCATGAATACTCATCATAATTTCTCCTTTGCACACATCAATTTGAACGCGACCGGTTGACAGGAATGGTCGTCCCAATATGATGGGCACATTTTCGTCCCTTTATAATCCAAAATGAGAAAGTCTGCCGACAGGATGAATTTATCAATTGAGATTGCAGCATTTTTCAACTCTCCTTCAGGATGTATTCGAGATCTGTCTGCAAGCAAGAGAGTTTCGTTTGTAGACGTGAGTGTGCCAGCATTCAATTGTTTAAAGATTGATAGCGACATTATGTTTATACTTGCCCCAAGATTGCATAGTACTTGGCTACTGTAGGTCCCTCCGATAGAGCATGGTATCGTGAAGATTCCTGGGTCGCCCATTTTAGGTGGGATCATAGCATTTTGCGCTGCAGCCACTATTGCGATATTTTCTTCCTAATTTTGTTCCTCTTTCAATCTTTGCAGAGTTACTGGTGGTTGAGGCTTAAGGGTGGACGCAACTTCTGGGTCTATTTTCTTAGGCTTCTCCAAACTATAGGTCAACGGGACTTCGGTTGTCACCGCATTCAAGTTGGTCACAATGGGCTTCTCCCCTACTTTCGCAGTCATGTTATCGCTTAGCAAGGAGACTACTAAACTTCCCGTTACCCTCAACATTACGAGGGAGCTCAGTTGAGCTCGGCAACGCTCCTTGCGGTCTATTTTTTAGCTTGCCCGCAATTTGTCCCATTTGAATTTTGAGATTTCTAATAGATGTAGCTTGATTCTGAAGTACTGATTCGTTTTTCTCAATGTATTGCTTCAACAAGCTTTCTAAGGACGAAGTTTGCGGTGCTTGTGAGCTGCTAGCTTGGCTATGTGCTGGAACGTTTGTTTGCGTGAAAAATTCGGGTGGCCCTTCTTTTTGTGCCACAGGTTGAAAGCTTTGTTGTTGATTTTTCCACGCAAAATTTGGGTGGTTTCGCTACCCGGGGTTATATGTATTGGAATAGGGGTTATCTCTCATGAAGCACATCGACTGTGGGTTTGTTGGGCATTCTTCCATCGGGTGCGCATCTCCGCAAATGACGCAACTTGCGGTCGTTTGAGTAATTACGCTGACCTGCCCTTTCTTCGCTCCTGTATTATTGATTTCGATGCCTTGTATCAAACTCATCATCGCAGTCATTTGACTTTGCAGGGATGCGATGGCCCTATTGTTTGCGTCATTATCTTTAATTCTTAATCTTTGATCGCTTTCCCTCCAATCCTCATGATTTTTGGAAATGCAATCAAGTATACTCTTAGCCTTCTCATATGTTTTGTCGAGCAGACCACCAGTGGTTGCCGCATTGGCAGCGGTCTACGAAGAGGGATTCAATCCTTGGTAGAAAATCTCCATTTGTAGGCAGTCTGGTAAGCCATATGTGGACAGTCTCTTACCAGCCACTTGAACCTCGCCCAGGCATCGTTGAGCAATTCGTCATCTTCCTATTCAAAATTTGTTATTAATTTCCTTCTCCTCGCATTCTCGGTTGGTGGGAAATACTTCTTCATAGATTTTTCCACCACCTGTTCCCACGAAGTTATCTCTCCTGGTTTAAGAGAATATGCCCATTTCCTCGCCTGATCACACAAAGAAAATAGAAACAGAGTTAGTCGAACTTCCTTGGTTGAGATATTTGGGAACACAAAAGTGTTGCAGATTTCTATGAAGCTTTAGAGGTGGTCGTGCGGGTCTTCACCACGCCTTCCTCCAAACTGCCCAGCAGCCTGAATCATCTGCAACATTATCGGTTTCATTTCAAACCTCGATCCATCTAACGCCAGCCTCATGATTCCTGGAGAGAAATCGTAGAGGTTAGGTGACGCATAGTCCCGGATGGGTCTATTGCAATCATTCGCCAAGGTCGAACACAGGGACTTGTGAAAACATATTGCATTGGTAATTTTTATGAAAGCCTTGTGGTAACCAAATAAATAAATTGTTGGTTTGTTGTTGATTGTGTTGATGAAGAAAAATAACAATTGTGGCGGACTTTGAAAAGAGTTGATAAATGGGAAATGTGATGAGTATGCAGTGAACGGGTTGAGAAAAGTTTCAGCTAACACTTCCTAGGATGCGTTCATGCTATACGATCATGCAATATGCATACAACAGTAAACCACCTCTTGGTGCGAATGCCATGACTTCTAAGGCTAGAATGCATGCGATATATGTGTTAAGTCTATAGGACCTATACATAAGCCTCTATTCTTATTTATGCGATGACGAAATGACACATACACAAATAAGGCGACCACATAATATCATTCCCATCTCTAGGATGCATGTGATGCAAGATGACGAAAAAAGCTTATCTCTAAGTCCCTATCTCTTGTTTATGCAATTCTAATCTTGCTCTCTCGAGTCCAGATTCTAACCTAGCTCTCTCGAGTCATTAGGTTCTTTCTTTAGACTCTCTCTCGAGTAGCTCTAAAGGGTATTTGTCTCAACATAAAACAAGACAATCGCAAGCAATGAACTTCCTAGGTCATGTTAACTTAGTTTTCTTCAACCCATTCGACTAGTTTAGCTACTCATGCGTGCTAAGAGAGTGAACAGATGTAGAAATAGAACTTCCATTGTATAAATATGAAGATGAAGTACAAAATAACAATGCAAGTATAGAATAAAGCGCTTGGAAGTAATCTTTTGTTGCCCAGGCTTTTACACTGATTTCTACTCGTGCTCAAAAGATAATCTCACTCTCGCGAGAGTCGGCCCGCTCTTTGCTTCTTCGCCTCAAGATTCTCTCTCGAGTTTCCTTAAGTGATCTTCGGCGTCACCACTCTTCTCTTGCTCCGCCTTAAAATGAAAGGAAAATTTTGCACAAAGACGAGCGAACTGAAGTATGAAATCTCTAACTACTAAACTGGTTGGCCCATTTTCTGAAAAATGCCCTTGGTATTTATAGATCATCCAGGGTGAAAGGCGACTTCTCTCTCATGATTGTACAAATGGGACGACTTAAATTCCTGACTAATGTGCGGAATAATTGTCACCGAAAAGCTGAATGTACTTGTGATCGTTATCGGCTGCAACTTAATTCAAATTCGACTGTCATCAGCTTTCTATCCCATCGTGATTAATTAGCCTTTCATCCAGATGCGCCCACCATGTTGCTTTGACCAAGTTGCGGCGATTCTTCTCGAGCGAATATTTGCGAACACGATCACCGCAAAGCCTTGCGAAGATGTTGCGCTCGACCAACGATTTACTATGATCGCAATTCTTGCATTGTGTAAACGCATATTCTGCATAAAAACACTAAAATTAACTGTTCATATGCGATGAACGCATGCGACCGCAATATTATGAAATTGATGCTTGATGGACACAATTTAACATGTTTTAGCAACGCAATCCAATATTGTTTAAGAACTTAGCACTATGATAACGTGTATTTTTTCCCGTTATCACACCTCCAAATTTAAACAATGCTTGTCCTCAAGAATAAGCTAAATATTCCTTTAGCAAGTCAACCGCAATGTTCTTTTCAAAGATTTCTCAAGGATACTTCGTTCAAATCCTATATACCAAAGTTTCCTTAAGTCTTATTCAAGTCTCTTCTTAAAATATTTCTAAGACCTAGGGACTGCAATTTGAAATATCAGAGAACCTGGCTCTGATATCAATTAAAGGAAATTGAACTCAAGATTTTCGTGAGCAGCGGAAGTAAGACCATTCCAAATTACAATCATGAATGAAAAAATCATTTACAATTGTCTTCAATACAAGTGGTTATACAATTTACAGAGAAATTACAGCATGGGACAATAAAAATACAGAGGGAAAAACTGTACTAACAACGGTAGAAGCGTCTCCACGCTCCGATACGCACTCTGATCGATCACAGCAACCATGAGCGCCTGACCTACACGACCACAACACCACACGAACACAACACGAACACTTCGCGCTTGTCCTCAACGTTCTCCTTGGTCACGATCTCCTCCGCAACAGCGAACGGCCTTCACAGCACCACGAATGGACTTCTCCAAAGCACCACAAACGGATTTCCTTTTAAACTCACGGATACCATGATCAATAACCATCCACTACTTTGGTTATTTAAAAGAAAAAGTATTAATTATCTAATAATTAATATTATTATAAACATAAATGATAACCAACTTATCATACTATATTTATAACCTATAGTTTTAATATTTCATCTCATGAAACATATAAACCATAGTTCTTTTCCTATTCCATGGTACTTAATGTAAATCTCATTTACATTAATCCTCCACTAGATATATCTCATACATCATACCGATTATTAATGTATAATCAAGATACCTCTTGTCAATTTGAACATTTCAAATCAAAACCAAGAACTTGATCCTTCAACATTAATCCAAGCTACCAAGGGGACCTCATGAACCTATAGATCCGAAGCTCCAACCGTACGTGAATAACTGACTAAACTCTCTAGTCACGGAATCCACCATCCGTTAACTGCCAGACACTCCACTAAAGACCGACAATTGAACCCTCCTCACTACAGATATATTATATGTCCATCTTAACCAATCAGCGGTGTGACAACTATTCACAGATCGCTCGTAAGTACAGCTAGGCCAATAACCGTTATGCCCCTTCTCCTTAAGTACCACTGATCCCTCTAATGAACATAAATCTTAGTCCTACTATGACTGAGTCTTGTCTTCCAAAGAAAAGTTGTGGCCACTATGTTAAAACCTCGAAATCAGTCCTTAAGGGAGCAATCTCTCTACTTATCCCTGCTTCGAGAAATGAGTGAATTCCATATTGTGGACTGAGCTCCCAGCTCCCAGATCAGACAAGTCCCTAAAAAGGTAGGCATGTTGAGTTGGCAATCTAGCCACTCTCACCCATACTAATCAAATGACTGCCCTCAAAGGTATGAGTTCATAAAATACTCAGGATTGAGGTCGTGTCACCTATGGTCGTTTAGGTGAGAAGCAAGTCTCTAGTATCAACGGCGTTATATACAGAGTCTAGTCATCTCGTGGTCCAGGTCTTATACAAACTCTTTGTATAGGATACCCCCACTCCATGTCTCTACATGAATGGTTAGGATCAACCATCTGTAATAGTTTACAACACTTGCAAACCTCTACAAACTGGGTCGTATCCGTAGTGTCACCAGGATCAGGTATTCCACCTTAATCCTTATACTACAGACCGATTTAGGTTATCAGTTAAGGCATGATCCACTTGTATATCGCATATACATGCTTAAGTTCACATAAGATAACCAAGGAGCTTTATTTATTGGATATGAGTAAATGCCAGAAGTAAATAACACTTATTTTATTCATTTAACAATGTGCATCTTTACAAAACAATGAGACTCTGGGAGAATTAGGACACCAATCCCAACAGGTAACTGATTTTATGAGTATTCGTGTGCAATGTGGGATTATTACCGCGACATCGTAGGTTTAAGTCCATTTATAAGTGTTATAATTGGATAAACCACATAGACTTAGGGTTGTTTTTATTAGTTAGAAAAGAACCTAAGTATAATTTTACCAAAAAAAAAAAAAGATAAATAAAATAGAACACTTTAGTGATAGTCAATAACTTCTATATGATCGAGTTATTAGAAAACTTCAGCAGGAGATTAATAACATACACGATATGTTGTTCTTAGCTCTCGCATCCCAAAGAGTTCACAGTCTGGATTTAAGCGGTACTTCGTATCACCCTGGAAGTGACCTCCATACGGAAAGTATTTTTTTTAGCTTAAATTTAGACTCTGGTGAAAAAGGGGAAGTTGTTCAAACAGAAATCAAGTGTACAATTTCAACTACCAAATCTCCATATAGTTCACACCGTAAGATTCATATGACGCTATGTGTCACCCTGGAACTAACCTCCCTACGGAAAGCAGATGTATGCGTCAATATCAAGGTGAACAGGGGAAGTAGTTCAGAGTAAGTGGTTGAAGGAAATGTGTCAACATATCCTACGATCTCTTCCGTTAGTTTGGTCCATGAGATTCCTATGTTGCGCCTGCTGGCTAGCTTTAAGCGGTTCTTTGCTAGTCGTTTAACGACGGCTATCCCCACGGAGGGTTGTCACATAGGATTCGGAACAACTCAAGCTCTAGAAATGGATAGGATTTCTTAGGTCGTAGTGATCTCTGATGTCTTAAAATGGCGAGTCTACACTTACAGAATTATTAAGTGTTAATAATTTCTGACCAAAAGCGGTACCTAAATGACTATCGGAATATGAGTTATTCTGGAGATAGTATTTAGACAAGAATGTCTTGTTGTAGTATCGTTGCAAAAGAATAATCTCAGGTACATTATTAAAATTGCTAATACTTGATTGGATTTAAAATTTCAGAATGATGAGTTCAATAATACAAGTATCGACGTCGGATAAACTTATCGGAGATAATTATGAAACTTGGAAATCAAATTTCAACACGATACTTGTGATAGACGATTTGCGATTTTTCTTAACTGAGGTTTGTCCTGCCATTCCTAGCTCCAACACAAACAAAATGTTCGGGATGTAATGAAAAATGGGTCAGGGCTAATTATAAAACCCATGCTTATATCCTCGCCAACTTATTTAGTGTGTTGGCAAAGAAACATGAGGATATGAGTACTACCAAAGAGAATATGGAATCTATGCGAGGGATGTTTGGACAACCGTCCTTCACCCTGAGGCATGATGCCGTCAAGTACGTTTACAACAGTTACATGAAAGAGGGGACGATGTTCGTGAACATGTCTTGGACATGATGGTTCACTTTAAATGGCAGAGGTAAATGGTGTTGTCATGGAGGAGAGAAGTCAAGTTGGTTTTATTCTAGAATCTCTTCCGAAGAGTTTTCTGCAATTCTGTACGAATGCATTGATGAATAAAATCGAATACAACTTGACTACTCTACTGAATGAGGTACAGGCTTACCAGACAATGTTGAGAACAAAAGGTCTATTGTCAGAAGTAAATGTTACTACTGTCGAGAAGAGGGGAATGTCCTCCAAGCCTGATGTTGCCTCCTCTTCGAAGAGTAAGAAGGGAAAAGGAAGAAGAAACTTGTTGGAAAGAAAGGCAAGGATAACGTTGTAGATAAAGGGAAATGTTTTCACTGCAACGAAGAAGGGCATTGGAGAAGAAACTGCCCTCAGTATCTTATTGAGAAGAAAGCAGAGAAAGGTAATCAGGCTAACTAGTTCGTGAGACCATTTGCTCAGCTCATCCAATGGGAGAAGTTGTTGCTTGATTTTACTACCTTTGTAAAATCTTGTAAAGAACAAATTGTATATATTTTTGTGATAAATGAAATGTTCATTTTCAGAAATTATTTTTGTTTTAGCAACCTCTGTTATGAATCAGATTGTTAAAAGCCATTTGCAAATATTCAGATATTTAAATGGCTCGATCAATGTATAGAAAGTTTAAATTTTTTTTAGATTTGACTGTTAATAAAGAGTTGTTGAGACAGGTCAGATACATCTTACTCAAAGAGATGTGAGTACCTTAATGTAGTGGGAGGAATGTGTGCTTCCTGGCCATTATTGAGAATAAGATGCAATCCCCATATAGTTTTATCCAAAAGCCTATTGTATACTTAACAATGTTGACAATGATTCTCTTGACTAAAGTGTTTGAGAATCACCTAGTAGGATTAGGAACACCAGATAACCTAGGGCAAGTGGGAGAAATATCGGGTATAGAGATACCGAATGGTAAAAGATGGGTATGGGATGCCCTCGTCTATTGTATTTTTCTATAAAACTCAGAAACTCAGTCTTATATATTGGATATATGAGTTATCACTGGAGTTTTAGTCCAAGTGGGAGTTTGTTGGGTTTTATGTCCTAAAACTCGTGGTTTGTAAACAATAGAACTTATTCTGAAAATTCAATAAGATGTTATTGAATAGATGTTTAGAAATCCAATAAACCTGAAAGTCCCTTGGCTATTGGATGAGTACTTGAACTTTATGTGGAGACATAAAGGAGGATCAGGTTCGAATAAATAGTCAAAATGAAATAATAGTATATGAATAAGGTTGGATACCTTATTCTAGTAACACTATTGGATGCGGCCTACTTTGTAGTTGCTGCAAGGAGTTGTAAAGTGCTACAAACGAAGTGATCCTAATTCGTTCATGTTGGGACATGAAGAGTGGGGGTGTCCTTGTGCAAAAGGGTTTGTACAAGATCGGACCACAAAATTAGTCACTCTTACTTTATAACGCTGTTTACTATTTAAGACTGACTATTTCAAAGTGATGACCTAGGTAACTTGACCTTAATCCTGAGCTAACTATGAACTCCTATTTATTTGGAATTATCCTTAGATTTGCATAGGTGAGAGTTGGCTCAACAGTGCCAGCTCAATAAACCTCCCATTTCAGGGGTAAGACCGAATAGATAGATGGGGACATAGAACGCAAGATGGAATTCACTCCTACCCGCTTTTAGGAATAGTAGAAAGGTTGTTCCCTTAAGTGCTGATTCTGGGTCTTGAACAAGGGGCCCCGCCCTCTCATTGGCCTGAGAGAGACTTGGTTTTGTTGATTGGATCACAAAACAATTGTTCACTAGGGGATCAGTGAGAACTTAAGGAACAAGAGGTAATTTTGGGGGTAAAACAGAGATTTTACCCAGCCGTTATTACGAACAACCTGTGAAGGGTTGACTTACTAATCATGGTTATATCGAGTGGCCATAATATATCTATAGTGAAGGGAGTTCAACTATGGGCTTTAGTGGAGTGACCCATTAGTTAACGAATGGGGGTAGATCGGTCTAATGAGTTTAGTCGATTAATCTCGGATTGTTGGAGCCCATGATCTGTAGGTCCATGAAGTCCCCGTACTAGCTCAGAAATGGTTTAGATCTAGAGTAGCGTAATAAGTTAATTTGAAACGTTCAATTTATAATCTACTGGAATTAGAGAAAATATATTTAAATATGATTTAAATATATGAAGATGAATTTGTATAAAAAATAATTTAATATTAGATATTAAATTAATTAGAATTATTTACATTGTTTAAATAATTATTTATTAATTTAATTAGAAAATTAATTTATGAGATTAATTTGTAAAATTAATAAATTTTGATTTTAGAAATTAAATATGATTTTAAAATCATTTTTAGATTTTGGAAATCGAAAATTACATAAATAAAGAAAAATGGGTTTTTCCAAACTTCATCTTCAAGTTGCTAAAAAAGAACCCATTATCTTCAACCTTCAAGTACTCCAAGCATTAGCTGCATCCCATGTAGAAAATCTCTTTGCATGATAGTCTGCAATATATTGAAGAGATTGGAGTGAAGCTGAAGTTGATGCAGGCGATTGAATTTTTCTGAAAAATTCGGGTAGTTCTCCATTTGGGTTGTTTCAGTGAGCATTCTCTAAGTTCCCTTTGATTCCAGCTTATTTTGAGTACACAACTCAATCTAGAGCACTAAGAGAATAGTAGGGAAGATCTTGTGGTGGTCTACACAAAGATTTAGAGGATTTAGCAGTTGAACATTAAGATTTCAAAGGTTCTTCAAAGGTATATCTTGAAACCCATTAAATTCTGTTATGAGCATGTTTTCTTTTCTGCCAAAATTAATCAATTAGAGTGATTATCGATCCTCGTCGCTTCCGCTGTGTGCTGGTACCTTTCCAACAGTAGAAGCAAACAGAGTGATTCAATATGAGTAAAGAAAAATCTATCAATTCTCCTTTATCTAGTCACGTCAATCATATATAGTAGCAAATAGAGTCCTACAGATAAAGAGAAGGAAGATACGGGTAAGATCTCATATGCTTCAGTAATTGGAAGGCTTGATGTATGTCATTGTATATACTAAACCAGATATTTCTCATCTTGTTGATGTCATTACTTGATAAACAGAAAATATTGTGTATTGCTAACCATTTTATGGCCTAATTTTAAGGATGTAAATTGTTATAGAAAGAATCGAAGACAAGAGAGGTTGCAACCAGTTTATTGTTGTCGCCTCTTTCTGTTTTGTTTGTTGTAACCACCAGAGCTTCTTCGTTGAAAATAAGAGCATGTATAAAAGGTGAAAGAATGAGAGAGTAACGAACGAGAGAAAGGGCATTCATTCTGTAAAGAAGTTTAAAGAAGAAGTAATAAAAGAGACCCTCCCTATTTGCATAGTGGACGTAGACCTTTGGCTGAATCACTTAAATACTTGTATTCTTTCTTTCTCTACGATCGTCTAGATTTTACTAAAGTATCATGTACACGATTGTTTAGTTCCTCTTGCATCGTTTACACGGTCGTCTAGCTCTTTTTTTGCATCGTTTATACGGTCGTCTAGTTACCTAGCAATCATCTATAAGATCGTATAATTCCATTCAACTATCGCCTATACGATCTCTAGTGCTCCTTAATATCGTTTACATAATTGAATTATCGTCTAGCTCCTTAGATCTTCATCTACATGATTGAGCTCACATACAGGTAAACAATTGAAGTGTTTTAAAGCTTAAAGGATACAGTCTTCCCTGAGTCTTGAAGTGAAGTTGACCGTTTATATTGAGTAGTTTGGGCCTGCAAACAAGAGATTATAGTTATCTGGGGCCACAATTGGTATCAGAGCTTAGAGAACAACTCAAGACAGATCCAAGATTTTAATTCTTGCATACAAAGATTCAGACAAGTCAATCTTGAAGTTTAAGAATGGCTACAACCAGGTATGAAATCGAGAAGTTCGATGGAAAGACAAACTTCGATTTATGGAAAGCTAAGATCAAGACTGTATTGGGACAGCAGAAGGCACTTTTGGCCATCACAAACCCAGCGAAATACCCAGAAACACTCACAGATACAGAAAAAAAGACAATAGAGGTAAATGCCTATGGAACTATTGTCTTGAATGTTATAGATAGTGTTTTAAGGCAGATAGTTGACCAGACTACTGCTTATGATCTCTATAACAAATTAAATGAGACTTATCTCAACAAAGATTTGTCTAATAAAGCTTTATTGAGGGAAATATTTTTCATATATAAGATGAATGTTGTAAAATTCCTCACTGAAAATTTGAACGAATCAAAGAGACTATCATCAGAATTTAGATCAATAAGAGACAACATTGGGGAAGAAAATGAAGCCTTTATCTTACTTAACTCCCTACCAGACTCGTTTAAGGATGTCAAAACAGTAATGAAGTATGATAGAGAAAGAATCACTATAGAAGCAATTATTTCAGCAATCAGAGTTAGAAAACTAGAATTATAGATGAGCAAGAAAGATCAGCAAGGTGAAGAAGGTTTGTTTTCAAAAGGGAAAACAAAGAACAATGGGAAGGGCAAGCAGATTATGGGTAACAAGTCTAAAATCAAGTGTCATTTTTGCCACAAACTTGGACACATGAAGAAAGATTGTTATGCCTTGAAGAGAAAGCTGAACCAACAGAACAAAGGAGGAAAACAGACAGAAGCAGCTGTGGGGAAAAATTCCCTTGTGTATTCAGATGCCTTGGCAGAAACTGTAGAGTGGGGTGAGCAGAATTCTATGGAGGCTCAAGATTGGATGATAGATTCTAGTTGTTTAGTCCATATGACACCATCTAAAGGGTGGTTTTGTACCTACAAGAAGTGGGATGAAGTGCCGATTTACATGGAAAATATTAATACCTGCAGGGCAATTGGCATTGGGTCTGTTTCCTTGAAGTTACAAGATGGTTCAGTGAAGTTAATCAAGATTGTGAGGAATATTCCTATATTGAAGAGAAATCTCCTCTCATTGGGGATGTTTGACTCTATCGGTTGTGAATATAGAGGAGTTAGAGGCATCTTTGAGATAATTAAAGACTCAAAAGTGGTGTTGGTGACTACTAAAGTTAATGGCTTGTATGTCATTAAAGATGTGCAAATGGCACATTTAGCCTTGATGGCTACAGATGAAGAACCTATAGAAGATGAACTATGGCACCAAAGGCTATCTCATATTAGTGTGAAAAGGCTGAAAGTTCTTTCAAACCAGGGGATTCTTCATAAAGGTGTTGGAGACGACTTAAAGTTTTGTGAACATTACATCCTTTGTAAGGCAACTAGTCAATGCTTCCCTAAAGGACAACATACTACCAAGAAGATACTTGAATATGTACATTCTGGCCTATGGGGTCCAGCACACTCTCCTTTGCTAAGTGGAGTAAGGTATTTTCTTTCTTATGTGTATGACTATTCAAGAAAGAGTTGGATTTATTTTCTAAAAATCAAAGATGAAGTGTTTGGGAGATTTAAAGAATGAAAAACCTTTATTGAAAAACAAACCTTTAAACACATTAAACATTTGAGAACTGACAATGGTTTAGAGTTTTGTGGAGAAGAGTTTAACTTGTTTTGCAGAGAGAATGGTATTGTAAGGCACAGAACAGTGAGGTATACACCTCAATAAAATGGAGTTACTGAAAGACTCAACAAAACAGTGCTTGAAAGGGTGAGTTGTCAACTGTCCACTACTTTTTTGCCTGAGAAATATTGGCAGAGGCAGTGTCCTACACAATCTACACTTTAAACAGGTGTCCACATCAGTCCATTGAGCTGATGACACTAGAAGAGAGATTGACAGGGAAGCCTCCCAAGCTGGAACATTTGAAGGAATTTGGGAGTGTAGGGTATGTGCATCAAAGCCAAGGTAAGTTGAAACCTAGGGCTGTCAAATGCATATCTCTAGGTTTTACACCTGGAGTGAAGGGATACAGACTATGACATCCTAATTAGAAGAGATGTGCCAACAGTAAAGATGTTGTGTTTAGAGAAATGAGATGTTTATGATATCCGAGCAATAATCTAAACCTATGTTTAAGACAAATAGCACAAGATTTGATGTGGAGCCTCGAAATGATCAATGAGCTTCTACTTCTTCTCAGAATCTAGATGTTGAAGGTGATGACATTGCTAAGACAAGTGAATTTGTGTTAAGTGAACAAGTAAAGACACAAGGAGATCTACAAAATTATTCCTTAGCAAGAGATAGAACAAAGAGAACCATTGTGCCCTCTACAAGGTACTTAGAATCTGACTTTGCTAGTGTTGTATTGAGTGTTGCCATTTCATTAAGCAACAAGAACCCACCAGTTTTGGGGAAGCAACTAATAGCCCTGATGCTAGAAAGTGGTTTGAGGCAATGAATGATGAAATTTTGTCTCTCAACCTAAATGATACCTAAAAACTAGTATATTTACCTAAAGGGTACAAACCTATTTCATGTAAGTGGATATTCAAGTCCAAAGAAGAAATTCCAAGGGTCTAAAAGTCTAGGTTCAAAGCAAGACTTGTTGCAAAGGGGTTCACACAAAAGGAAGCTATTGATCATACAGAGGTCTTTTCTCCTGTTGTGAAACACACATCCATTAGGCAACTCCTCTTCCTAATTGGTGTGTGTATATCAACTCTAAAAGCGTCAAAAAACTAGTGTATCTACTCCTATATGTAGATGATATGATGTTAGCTGGAAGATCCAAAGAAGATTTGGGGCAAGTCAAGGCTCTTTTAAAGAAAGAGTTTGACATGAAAGACCTAGGGGAATCTAGAAGGATTCTTGTCATTGAAATTAACAGAGAAAGAAAGCAAGACAAATTGTATGCGAGTCAAGCTGAATACTGTGGAAAAATTCTTTAGAGGTTCAAGATGGATGGTGCTAAGCTTGTTGGCACTCCCCTTGCACCTCATTTTAGCCCTCAACTGCAAACAGTCCTAAAAGCACAGATGAGGATCACATTCATATGAAGATTGTTCCCTATTCCCAGGCAGTGGGATCTTGGATGTATTTAATGACTTCAACCAGACCAGATTTGTCTTATGCTACAAGTTTAGTCAGCAGATACATGACCAATCCTGGTAAACGACATTGGAAAGTAGTTAAATGGATACTAAGGTATCTCTGTTCATCAAAGGAAGCACAAATCTTATATAGATAGAATGACCCCTCCAATGATGAAATGTATGGTTATGTTGATGTTGATTATGCAAGGGATCTAGATAGGAAGTGTTCATTATCTGGATATGTTTTCCTATGGGAAAACAATTTAATAAGTTGGAAGGCAAGTCTACAATCTGTTGTAGCCTTATCCACAACAAAAGTTGAGTTTATAGCTCTGTCTGAGGCTGTCAAAGAAGGTTTATGGCTAAAGGGATTACTAAACGATTTCGACATTACACAAACAAAAGTGAGAGTATATTGTAACAATCAGAGTACTATCTACTTGTCTAAAAATCAACAGTTTCACAGCAGAACCAAACACATTGACATCAAGTACCACTTTATCAGACAGGAGATTGAGAAAGGGGAAGTTGAGGTAGTAAAAATACATACCTCAGATAATGTGGCTGATAAGTTGACCAAGACAGTTCCTCAAAGAAAGCTTGGTTGTTGCTTGGACATCCTTGGGTTCAAGCTACCTGAAAAAGGTTAGCTCCAAATCAGTTTTACAAGCAGAAAGGAAAGGTTCTCTGAATGTTTACAAAGGTGGAGATTGTTACAGAAAGAACTGAAGACAAAAGAAGTTGCAGTCAGTTTATCATTGTCGCCTCTTTCTGTTCGTTTGTTGTAACCACCAGAGCTTCTTAGTTGAAAATGAGAGCCTGTATAAAAGGTGAAAGAATGAGAGAGTAACTAACGATAGAAAGAGCAAGGCATTCATTTTGTAAAGAAGTTTAAAGAAGAAGTAATAAAAGAAACCTTCTCTATTTGCACAGTGGATATAGGCCTTTGGCAGAACCACTTAAATACTTGTGTTCTTTCTTTCTCTACAATCGTCTAGATTTTACTAAAGTATCATGTACACGATTGTTTAGTTCCTCTTGCATCGTTTACACGATCGTCTAGCTCCACTTTGCATCGTCTAGTTCCTCAGCTATTGTCTATATGATCACCTAGTTCCATTCAACTATTGCCTACACAATTGTCTAGTGCTCCTTAATA
The DNA here is from genome assembly GCF_027475165.1 of Benincasa hispida. Lineage (NCBI taxonomy): Eukaryota > Viridiplantae > Streptophyta > Magnoliopsida > Cucurbitales > Cucurbitaceae > Benincasa > Benincasa hispida. The sequence continues at coordinate 34,759,167 of NC_143483.1, forward strand.
TCATTTACATAATTGAACTATCGTCTAGTCCTTTAGAGCTTCGTCTACACGATTGAGCTCGCATATAGGTAAACGATTGAAGAGTTTTAAAGCTTAAAGGATACAGTCTTCCCTGAGTCTTGAAGTGAAGTTGACCGTTTATGCTGAGTAGTTTGGGCCTACAAACAAGAGAACTATAGTTATCTAGGGCCACATAAATCAAGAAGATTGGATTACTAGATACTTCTTCCATGGTGGTTCGATGCCTTCCACAAACCTACTTCTCTATTTCCAGGTGATAGGCCTACTTCCATTAGAGCTATTATCTCTTATTTATAGTCACTGTAAGATAAAACTTTCTCCTCATTCCTTTTCCTGGTGGTTGTTATTGAAAAAACCACACTTTCGTAGATTAAATTAAAAGAATATAGGTTAAAAAAATAGTCTTGGTCTAACAATTTAGTCCTTAAATTTTAGTTTTTTAGGATTTAGTCTCTATACTTTCAATTTTGTAACAATTTAGTCTTTGGACTTTAGTATGCAATAATTTAGTCCTTGTATTTTCAAACATTTTATGTCTAATCCAGGAAAACAATATTTGGGAGGTAATCAAGTGCATCATGAGATATTTACGAGATACTTCTAGTTTGAAGATCATATTTAGAAGTGGAAAGCCAATACTTATTGGTTATACTGATTTAGAAATGACAGGAGATCTAGATAACAAAAAATCCACCTTCGATTACTTGATGACATAGCAGGTAGTGTAGTGTCTTACTGGTAAAGATTGCAAAAGTGCGTTGCATTTTCTACAATTGAAGTAGAATATATTGCAGCAACATAGGCATGCAAAGAGATGTTTTGGATGAATGACTTTGTTATGATATTTTGCGATAATCAGAGTTCTATTCATCTTGATAAGAATGATACATTTCATTCCAAAATGAAGCATAGAGATGTGAGGCATCACTAAATGAGAAATGTTTGAGCTTGAAAAGATACATATTGATCATAATGGATCTGATATATTGACAAAGATGTTGGTTTTTTTGTCTTTAATCTCAAATCAATTAATTTAAATTAATTAATATTTTATAATAACAAACATGAATTAATTTACTAACAATTTGAATTTTTTGAAATATCTATTGTGTAGAGCTTGGAATAACAAATCAAACAGCATTTGAATTACTCAAATCGAATCTCAAGCGAAGAAGATATATCCAATAAAAAGTTTAACGAAAAATTACTCGAGGTAATGACGTGCTGGTAAAATCATTAAATGGATCGAATTAGAAGGTGAAGCCAAAACAAGTTTAATGAAAAATTGAACTAGATAATGACATGACAACCAAATCATCAAATTGACCCAATTAGAAGATGACATGTGGAGTTTTCACTCAATCTCCATCTTTGATTTGAATTTAACCAATATCCAATAACCCAAATTAAATTTTGTTTTCACCTGTTTTTCTCTATATTTAAACTCATCTTCTTCACAAATTTTTTATAGCAATTTTTCATTATTTCCAATCCTTCATTAAACACAAAGCTTCGAATTGCTGCTCTCCCCAAACCTCAATTTTGTTCTTTTCATCTAATTCTTGAAAGAGATTTATTGTACGGTGATGATTAATTTATTGTGTGTTCAAATTTGTAAATCAACTCTATTGAGAGAGTTGTAAAAGTGCTATATATCTCCAATCATTGTAAGAGTTACTCTTGATCTCGAAAAAGAGTCGTTATAATGGTTTGATTCTCAACCATGGAAAATATCAAATTTGTTCTTGCTCCTGGAAAAAGAACTTGTAGCGGTTCGATTCTAAGTCGTGGAAAGAGTCAAAGACTTTTAGTGAAGTGTTCAAGAGGAGATTGGGAAGTGGAGTAGGCTAGCTATGTCGAACCACTATAAAATTTTCAGTGTCAATTTCTCTATTTATGTCCTATATATTTTTGCAATTTTTTTTTGTTTTTTAGTTTATTACATGAAATTAATTTCAATATTTTTCTTAAAATCAATAGCTCATATTTGTTTATTTTAATTGGTAGTTTTTGAATTGCTACATCCATTACCAATAATCTTGTTATTAGAATGAAATATGGTGCTTTAAAGTATTATTATTAATTTCTTGATTACTTTATGTTGAAATTACTTTAAATTACTTATTAGCAAAAAGTTGTTAATTTGTTTAATTGGGTCAACAATAGAAAAAAAGTTCAATTAGGGTTACCATACCAATTATAGAATCTATCAGAAGAAAAAAAATTTGAGTTTTATCAATCTACTATTGGAATGACAAGTTTCTCCACATGAAATATGGAAAGATTTGATGGGTTGTTTCACTTTATGTGTGAAGGCCCATATTTAAGGCCCAATGGGCTATTAGGTTTTATTTAAAACCTTGCACCCAATCAATTGACTATATGCACGCAAATCGAGAGAAGTAAAAACGACAGAGAGAAAATTAGATAAGAAAATTCTGAAAATAAGCTATCTTGTACAATGACATATTTTAGCCTTTTGGAGGTCACTTCAAGGTCTAATCGAGCTGAAATTATGACAGCATGGTCTTGATACGAGGGTCTTCAATGTGGTCGTGGAGACATCTTGTAGAGTTACCCAGAATCCGATTACAATGAGTAATTGTTTGTCACTTCAAGTGAGATCTCTATAATTTAACATTCTTTATTGTTGCTATTTTTGTCAAAATTATTTAACTTGATATATCTTTTGTGTATGCCTTTAGTTGTGAATAGGGAGAATTGGTTGTAACCTGTTATTGATTATAGTGAGGATTTTGACTTCGAGTTGTAGCTTTTTACTCAATGTCTTGAGGAAGGTTTTTTCCATTAAAATTCAGTGTCATGTGCTTCATAATTATTATTGTTTCTAGTTGATTAATTTTCTATTAGATTCACACAAGAGAAGATAATTGATCATAATAATATAGTGTTTATCCAAACAGGAAAACCACGATGGAGATGAAAGGGAGGAAGGAATAATAGTCATATTAATAATAAAATATGTTATGATGCAAGAAAAAAAACATATAACCTTAATTTTAAAAGGCAAGCCGAATCTCATTATTTTAGGTCAACTATAAAAGCGACTCTTAAATATTATGTTTAAAAGGTCAGTGAACTTTAAACAATGTCTAATTGATCCCTAAATCTTCAATTTGGTGTCTAATAACCCAATTAAGTTTAAAAATATTTAATAAATCTCTAAAATTCATTTTTGTATATAATCAATTTTTATCATATTTTAAAATTCACAAAACTCTAAGATATACGATTGAATTTTGAATTTTTTTAAGACTCTAAAATATTTCGATTTTATGACAAATAAGTTTGTAAACTTAAAATATAGAATATAATATAAAATCACGACACACGAAATTGAAAGTTTAGATAATTGTCCGACATGTTTAAACTTGAATTTTCTTACACACAAATCTTGGTTAAACAACTTTTAAAGTTTAAAGCTTATAAAGCTTCTATATAGGATAAATTTGAAGAAGAAAAAACTCTAGTACTACAATAAAAAATTAAAATTTTCATACTGCTTCAATTTATTATTACATATATAAAAAAAAATGAAATAGAGTTGTGGAATAGATAAATAGGGAGAAGAGATAAGGGGATGCATTGTTTGATTTTTGTTGTGACATGTGAGAAGATAAATAAAGGAAGAGGAATGAAGGTGAGTTGAAAAGGCAGGTGGCATAGGTGTGGCAGCAGTGAATATGGTCCATATCATGTGGCAGAATGCATTGGATGCCACCAGCAGCTTTTGTCACATAACAGTTAACACTGACTCACTCTTGTGCTAGCAGCCTTTATGGAACTTCCCTGCCCTCTCTCTCAAGTATGACTTCACACCACTCTTCCCAAAACACTCTATTATTAGTATTACTATATTTTATGGATTCTCACTTACTTTTGAACAAACTTCATCTTTGAATGATCATATAATCATATTCTATGTCTCAAGTAACGAGTTATTTTCGGACCATTCTTCCCTAATTAGGATCTATACCTCCAACTCCTAACATACTAACGCTCTTCCTCTTCCTGATAAACTTTCAACTCCCTAAGATCGTTCAACCTTCATGATTATGAAATAAATCTGCCTAAACCTCTCTCGTTAGACCAAGCAACATTTATATATCAAAGTGCTTTGCATTTTTAAACATTCTCGTTGTAATAGGATATTAAATTTTCGTTGATATATCAAAGTGACTATAGTTCAAGTAGCATAAATTATAAACTCTGATCAAGAAGTCTGAAGTTTGATTCTTTTCTCATCTATTAAGCTAAAAAGATTTGGTTAACATATCGACATTTTTATTGATATTTTCATATGTCTATAAATTTGACGTTTTCTTTATGTTGTAAAAAAATCGATGATTATAATGTAAGCAACAAAATATCATTCACATGAATATTAATCATTTTAAATTATTTTAAAATTTTAAAATTTCTATTACTTTAAATATTTTTTCTTTATTTTATAAATTTTTAAAAAGTACTCACCTACTTATCAATATTTCCATATACACAATCAACATATTGCCATATTAAACTTTTGTTATAAATAAACAATACAGGAGAAATTTTCTAGTAGTACGATCCTTTCATACTACTATACATTATATGTTATGAAAGATGAATTTAAGAATGATTTAGAGTTCATAAAATAAAATAATATTTTATTGATGGCATGTTTTGATTGAAAAGGGTACTATCATACTAGATTACTTTTTGAAATAGAGTGCTTTCCTATTTAAAACTTTAAAAGGTAAGTTTATAGAGAACGTGCCTTAAATCTTGTAGTTCTCCTAATTTGTAGATTTTTTATATAAATTATTTATTTAATAAAATAAAGTATTATTTTATTTGACATTTATATTGTATTAACTCAATCCAATAAATTAAGATCCAAAATTATTTTATGTAACTTGCACATGTATGTGGTTGACATACTAATGGATTATGCTTATGTAATAACTTAAATGGTCTGTAGTACAAGGATAAAGTTAGATACCTTATCCTCGTAACACTACAGATACAGTCCACTTTGTAATTGTTACAAGAGTTGTAAAATGTTACAAGCGATCTGATCCTAATCGTTCATGTGGAGACATACGAATGGGGTTATCCTATGCAAAGAGTTTGTATAAGACCGAACTGCGAAATGATTAGTCTCTCTTTATAATGTTGTTAATTGAAGAGATAAACATTTCATAGGATGATCATAGGTGACTCGACCTTAATCCTGAGTGAGTTATGAACTCCTGTTTATGAGGGCGCGTGATCCTTTGATTTGTATGGCTGACCAAATTCATCGACTCAAAAAGCCTACCATTTTTTAGGGATTTGTTCGAGTAGGGAGTTAGGAACATAGCTAGACAAGATGAAGCCATACAAATCAAAGGAACATAGCTAGACAAGATGAATTCTCTCCTTCCCATCTTTAGAGTAAGTAGATGAATTGCTTCCTTAAGGGCTTATTCCAGGTCTTAAACATGGAGGATTCACTCTTTCACTGGCCCAAGAGGGATAAGTTTATAGTTGGACTATAAACTGTTTTTTCATTAGAGGAATCAGTTCTACTTAAGGAATTAGATGTAACTACAAGGGAAAAACAATAATTTGATCTAGTTATAGTTACGAGCAATTTGTGAGGGATCGACTTAGTGTTGATTGGTTATATCCATGGACATAGAAATATATTTACAATGCGGAGAGTGCAACTATGGGTCTTTAGTGGAATGATCTGTAGTTAATAAATATTGGTTAATTTAATTAAATAGTTTAATTAATTAATCTTGTATCATTGGAGCTTTTAATCTATAGGTCTATAAGGTCCCCTTGCTAGTTCAACAAGGGTAAAATAAGAATCAATTAATTTTGGATTAATTTGAATTGTTCAAATTAAATAAAGAAATTAATCGTATAAGATATAGTTAATATAATGTATATACATACATTACAACATAAAATTAATTTTGAATAAGATTCAAAATCATACTTTATAATATGTGAGAGATAAATATTTGAATAAGATTCAAATATTAATTATATGAATAAGGTTCATATAATACTATAGGTTAAAATTAATATGAAGGAGATTCATATTAAACTATAGGTTAAAATTAATATGAATGAGATTTATATTTAAGACTATAGGTTATGTGACAGGTTGTGATTTGAATATGATTAAAATTAAATTCAATATATGATATTTAATTTATTAATTTATTAACACTAGAAGAAATTCGGGCTTTAATATCGGTTGGCAACCGACATTAAAGATAGTGTTATTAAAACTCTTTAATGTCGATGCCTAACCGACATTAAAGGGCTTCAATAACACCAATAACACAGCCTTCAATGTCGGTTGCAACCGACATTGAAGGTCTTTAATATCGGTGGCAACTGACATTGAACTTCTTTAATGTCGGTTGCAACCGACATTAAAGGTCTTTAAAATGTCGGTTGCAACCGACATTAAAGCCTATTTTTTTTAATTCTTAACCTACATTGAAGCCCAAATTTATCCTTTTTTTTTAAATTCTATTGCTGAATCCATTTTTTTGGTCAAATAAGTTAAAAACGACATTATATGTCTCGTGTTGGGTCAGAAAATGTCCGTCATTGTTTTATATTAAAAAGTATAAAAAAATTGCATGGCAAGCCCACCAATATTTGTCTTCCACCTATGAGTTTATCCACAAATAAGAATCAATATTTTCAATCCATTACATATACTTATCAATATTTGTCTTCCATCTATGAATTATCCACCAAAATTTTCAAAACAATACCAGAACCAGACTTTTATAGAATACAGCTTACATCAAAGCCATCATTTCTCTCATTCACAAATATCAATTAGTACTAATTCCATGAATAAACAAGAATCACAATACCATGAATACAGCTTCCAATAATAAACATATCATGTCTTCCACCTATTAATTTATCCACAAACAAGAATCATAATACCAGAACCAGACTTTCATAGAATACTGACACCAAACCATCATTTCTCTCATTCACAAATATCGTATTAGTACTAATTCCATTCACAAAGATCATGGTTAGATAAATTTACATTCATTCTAAGCTAGCATTTACATTCTATTGAGACAAAAAACAAGAATTACATCCTTACATAAATCGGCCAACAAAACTTGCCCATTGGGTCCGAATTATGTTGATCTCTCCTTGCTTACATGCATCTTTTGTATTGAACTACAAAAAGAAAAAAAAAAAGATAAATTCAATATAAGTTTACGTCCATTTATTAAATTAAAGCTAGTACTATATAAAAAATAAATAATTTACGTACGAGGCTAGTAATGAGAGTAGTAGGATTATGCACTATTTCGTGCATATACTTTTGTACATAGTACCCACATCTTACAGAATCTAATTGATGAGGGCACTACATATAAAGAAGTTGAAAACAATTGTTAAATTGTTATAAAGAAGTTGAATGAACATAAATTGTTAAAAAATAAATACAAATTTATCTTTACAGGTTTCTATTTTGGAGAAGACCGATAGTGTTGGAGATCATGCTTGGCTTGCCATGTTCTCAATCCACTAAATAGTTTAAAAACATTAGTTAAACATAAATACTTCAATTAAGAGCAAAGAAAGTTCAATTACACTTGCATATTTATAACTCCATGAAAATCCTCTTGAACCTTACTTCGAAGAGAGTCCAAAACATAAAACAATTTTCTTGTAGATTGATTACAATCAATATCCAATGATAACTATAATAAGCAACAATTTTGAAATATTAGTACGTTTATAATACAAATTAAAAATAACTTAGGAGCTTGTATCTACTTACCCTGTGTTATATGGAATGAGGACTAATTGGTCTAAATTAGCCAATTCTAGTTGATTGGCTAAATTTCTGGATCAGATATCTTGAGACTTCACATGTGGCGATATTCTTGCTTGATCAATTATAAAAAACTTCTTTGTAATATCACGACCACATTCATCCCAAAGATACCTAAACAAAGTAAAAGTTATTATTTATCAACATGAAACAAAGTATACATGAGTGAATCTAGATGAGTAATACTTACGCAATGTATGTCAAAATACACATATAACCTATTTCAACCATATTGCAATATTGGAGCAGATCATCGCGGCCTAAATAAATAAATTTGTCTCTTCCAAATATATGCTCGTCCAAAGAGATACAGATCATGTCTACATCGTTCATGTTATGCATGGCATGTCCGTTCAATAATTTGATAGTACCATTAGCGTTAGTATATTTGGAGGACTAGCTGAAGCTCTTAATTGGTGAATGATCCTACCATAACTAAAGTTACAAAAATTCAATGTAGGAAAAATAATAAATAACCAAACTCATATACTGAAAAGGAAACATACTTTTTTCTTGTCAACCATAACTATAAGTTCGCGAGGCCATTTTACGAAGTTGCCCATTGCTTGCTTTAAGAACTCTATTTTACCCTTCACAGGAATTGGTATAGGTAAATCTTCTCCAATGACAATGTCAATCAGAACTTTAACAGTTAAGCATGACACATCATCATCAAATACTGTGGCTACTACAACAATATTATCTACAGTTCCTATAGCCAAGTGGCATGGTGTCCCCTTAGCAAATTTAAAAGAACTTCTGTCACGCATGGTTAAGCATGTACAATATGATTAAAATTTAAAAGTCATAATAAATAAATTACCTTTAAATCTTCTTTAGACATCTTCTCAGTATTTTCTTCTTTAGACATCTTCTCAGTATCTTCTTCAGATGCACTTAGTGCAACACTTCCAACAAATGATTTGGACTGATGAGATTGTCTGTTGTGAGTTCTTTCTCTTGACACTTTACCATGTTGAACATTTTTTTTTTACTAGAGCCTCCTTCAATTTCTTAGCTCATAGAGGACTTCGGTTTTAATAATTTGAAATATTGAGAATGGGATACAAAATCACCCATTCCTCTAACATGTCCCCAATATTCTTCCATACCCAATGCTTCGGTCAGAACGTCTTCACCTTCATGAACTTCAACCAATTTCTTCTGTAAAACATATTACAATTTTCACACAATATCTATATCATCTTAAACTTATATATATGTCATCTTAAATTTTGTATAATATATACTTACAATCTGATTGGCACATTCTCGAGTAACTTCATCAAAGTATTCATTATTCTTTCCTTTTCTTGCTTCTTTCCATAAAGTTGCCCGATAAGAAGGGTCATTCGATAGGTTATATATGAATATATATATTTAATTAACATAAACATTTTATAATAAAAGATTTAATTTAAGTCGAATAACTCACTAATTCTTGGGCAAGATTCGCATAGCTCTTCTGAGAAATGTGGTGATTATATACACATTTCGCACGTCTTTCTTTTTTAACACGAATGATTTTCTGTACAACAAATCTAGTTGAAGTTACCTATCAAAACAATGATAATGTTGACATGTAATTTATTGTGAATGACTTACCTCCCATTCTTCACTCAATCGTTCATTGACGAACGATGTCCAATGTTCTTGCTCTATATAAGAATATTGTTGGGGTGGAAATTGCAAG